>NW_026683009.1:0-130521 GCF_027887145.1 Ammospiza caudacuta
TAATTCCTAAACCCAGGCTGATTTAAATGACCAGTGTTACGGTTAGGGTTAGGGGTTACGCCTAGGTGTAGAGCTTTTTTAAACCATCAAGCTCTGGGCTCCAGGCACACGGCAGCTGTGAAAGGCATCCCAAGGGGAGCACAAAAGTGCCAGAAAATGGCTGCCTCCACACGTTTTCATTGGCACCATTGCTAAGGCCTAGGCTGAATCACCTGCCCCCTGTCTCAGCTAGGGACATGGTTTTTTTAAACCAGGAAGCCCTGTGCTCCAGGCACACGGCAGCTGTGAAAGGCATCCCAAGGGGAGTAAAATAGTGCAGCAACATGGTAGCTTTCACAGCTTTTTCCTTGGCACCATCCCTTATACGTAGGCTGATTTATCTGCCTAGGGTTAGGGTTAGGGTTCAGCCTAGGGCTAGGATTTTTTTTAACCAGGAAGCCCTGAGTTCCAGGCTTACTGCATCTGCCAAAGGCATCCCAAAGGGAGCGCAGAAGGTCCACAACATGGCTGCTTTCACAGCTTTTTCCTTAGGAAGAACCCTAATAGCAGCTGATTTACCTTCCTAGGGTTACTGTTAGGCTTAGGCCTAGGACTTTTAAAACCCGGAAGCCCTGTGCTCCAGGCACACTGCAGCTGTTAAAGGCATCCCAAGGGGAGCGCAAAAGTGACCCAACTTGGCTGCCTCCACTGCTATTTCCATGAGACCATCCCGAATCATAGGCTGATTTTCCTTCCTAGGCTTAAGGTTTGAGTTAGGCCTAGGGTTAGTGTTCTTTTAACCAGAAAGCCCTGAGTTCCAAGAACACAGCAGCTGCGAAGGACTACCCAAGAAGAGCGCAGAAGTGCCTCAGACATGCCTGCCTCCACAGCTTTTTCCTTGGGGACGTCCCGAAACGAAGGCTGATTTAGAAGCCTCCAGTTTGGGCTAAAGTTGTGGTTTTTTAACACCAGGAAGCCCTGTGCTCCAAGCACACTGCAGCTGTGAAAGGCATCCCAAGGGGAGCGCAAAAATGCCACAACATGGCTGTCTCCACAGTTTTTCCCTTGGGATAATTCCTAAACCCAGGCTGATTTAAATGACCAGTGTTACGGTTAGGGTTAGGGTTATGCCTAGGTGTAGAGCTTTTTAAACCAGGAAGCTCTGAGCTCCAGGCACACGGCAGCAGCGAAAGGCATCCCAAGGGGAGCACAAAAGTTCCAGAAAATGGCTGCCTCCACACGTTTTCATTGGCACCATTGCTAAGCCTAGGCTGAATCACCTGCCTCCAGTCTCAGCTAGGGACATGGTTTTTTAAACCAGGAAAGCCCTGAGCTCCAGGCACACGGCAGCTGTGAAAGGCATCCCAAGGGGAGTACAAAAGTGCAACAACATGGCAGCTTTCACAGCTTTTTCCTTGGCACCATCCCTATACCTGGGCTGATTTATCTGCCTAGGGTTAGGGTTAGGGCTCAGCCTAGGGCTAGGATTTTTTTTAACCAGGAAGCCCTGAGTTCCAGGCTTACTGCATCTGCCAAAGGCATCCCAAAGGGAGCGCAGAAGTGCCACAACATGGCTGCTTTCACAGCTTTTTCCTTAGGAAGAACCCTAATACCCGGCTGATTTACCTTCCTAGGGTTACTGTTAGGCTTAGGCCTAGGACTTTTAAAACCAGGAAGCCCTGTGCTCCAGGCACACTGCAGCTGTTAAAGGCATCCCAAGGGGAGCGCAAAAGTGACACAACTTGGCTGCCTCCACTGCTATTTCCATGAGACCATCCCGAATCATAGGCTGATTTTCCTTCCTAGGCTTAAGGTTTGAGTTAGGCCTAGGGTTAGTGTTCTTTTAACCAGAAAGCCCTGAGTTCCAAGAACACAGCAGCTGCGAAGGACTACCCAAGAAGAGCGCAGAAGTGCCTCAACATGCCTGCCTCCACAGCTTTTTCCTTGGGGACGTCCCGAAACGGAGGCTGATTTAGAAGCCTCCAGTTTGGGCTAAAGTTGTGGTTTTTTAAACCAGGAAGCCCTGTGCTCCAAGCACACTGCAGCTGTGAAAGGCATCCCAAGGGGAGCGCAAAAGTGCCACAACATGGCTGTCTCCACAGCTTTTCCCTTGGGATAATTCCTAAACCCAGGCTGATTTAAATGACCAGTGTTACGGTTAGGGTTAGGGTTACGCCTAGGTGTAGAGCTTTTTAAACCAGCAAGCTCTGAGCTCCAGGCACACGGCAGCTGCGAAAGGCATCCCAAGGGGAGTACAAAAGTGCCAGAAAATGGCTGCCTCCACACGTTTTCATTGGCACCATTGCTAAGCCTAGGCTGAATTACCTGCCTCCAGTCTCAGCTAGGGACATGGTTTTTTAAACCAGGAAGCCCTGAGCTCCAAGTACACGGCAGCTGTGAAAGGCATCCCAAGGGGAGTACAAAAGTGCAACAACATGGCAGCTTTCACGGCTTTTTCCTTGGTACCATCCCTATACCTAGGCTGATTTATCTTCCTAGAGTTAGGGTTAGGGCTCAGCCTAGGGCTAGGATTTTTTTTTAACCAGGAAGCCCTGAGTTCCAGGCTTACTGCATCTGCCAAAGGCATCCCAAAGGGAGCGCAGAAGTGCCACAACATGGCTGCTTTCACAGCTTTTTTCCTTAGGAAGAACCCTAATACCCGGCTGATTTACCTTCCTAGGGTTACTGTTAGGCTTAGGCCTAGGACTTTTAAAACCAGGAAGCCCTTGTGCTCCAGGCACACTGCAGCTGTTAAAGGCATCCCAAGGGGAGCGCAAAAGTGACACAACTTGGCTGCCTCCACTGCTATTTCCATGAGACCATCCCAAATCATAGGCTGATTTTCCTTCCTAGGCTTAAGGTTTGAGTTAGGCCTAGGGTTAGTGTTCTTTTAACCAGAAAGCCCTGAGTTCCAAGAACACAGCAGCTGCGAAGGACTACCCAAGAAGAGCGCAGAAGTGCCTCAACATGCCTGCCTCCACAGCTTTTTTCCTTGGGGACGTCCCGAAACGAAGGCTGATTTAGAAGCCTCCAGTTTGGGCTAAAGTTGTGGTTTTTTACACCAGGAAGCCCTGTGCTCCAAGCACACTGCAGCTGTGAAAGGCATCCCAAGGGGAGCGCAAAAGTGCCACAACATGGCTGTCTCCACAGCTTTTCCCTTGGGATAATTCCTAAACCCAGGCTGATTTAAATGACCAGTGTTACGGTTAGGGTTAGGGTTACGCCTAGGTGTAGAGCTTTTTAAAACAGCAAGCTCTGAGCTCCAGGCACACGGCAGCTGTGAAAGGCATCCCAAGGGGAGCGCAAAAGTGCCACAACATGGCTGTCTCCACAGCTTTTCCCTTGGGATAATTCCTAAACCCAGGCTGATTTAAATGACCAGTGTTACGGTTAGGGTTAGGGTTACGCCTAGGTGTAGAGCTTTTTAAAACAGCAAGCTCTGAGCTCCAGGCACACGGCAGCTGCGAAAGGCATCCCAAGGGGAGCACAAAAGTGCCAGAAAATGGCTGCCTCCACACGTTTTCATTGGCACCATTGCTAAGCCTAGGCTGAATCACCTGCCTCCAGTCTCACCTAGGGACATGGCTTTTTAAACCAGGAAGCCCTGAGCTCCAGGCACACGGCAGCTGTGAAAGGCATCCCAAGGGGAGTACAAAAGTGCAACAACATGGCAGCTTTCACAGCTTTTTCCTTGACACCATCCCTATACCTAGGCTGATTTATTTGCCTAGGGTTAGGGTTAGGGCTCAGCCTAGGGCTAGGATTTTTTTAAGCAGGAAGCCCTGAGTTCCAGGCTTACTGCATCTGCCAAAGGCATCCCAAAGGGAGCGCAGAAGGTCCACAACATGGCTGCTTTCACAGCTTTTTCCTTAGGAAGAACCCTAATACCCGGCTGATTTACCTTCCTAGGGTTACTGTTAGGCTTAGGCCTAGGACTTTTAAAACCAGGAAGCCCTGTGCTCCAGGCACACTGCAGCTGTGAAAGGCATCCCAAGGGGAGCGCAAAAGTGACACAACTTGGCTGCCTCCACTGCTATTTCCATGAGACCATCCCGAATCATAGGCTGATTTTCCTTCCTAGGCTTAAGGTTTGAGTTAGGCCTAGGGTTAGTGTTCTTTTAACCAGAAAGCCCTGAGTTCCAAGAACACAGCAGCTGCGAAGGACTACCCAAGAAGAGCGCAGAAGTGCCTCAACATGCCTGCCTCCACAGCTTTTTCCTTGGGGACGTCCCGAAACGAAGGCTGATTTAGAAGCCTCCAGTTTGGGCTAAAGTTGTGGTTTTTTAAAGCAGGAAGCCCTGTGCTCCAAGCACACTGCAGCTGTGAAAGGCATCCCAAGGGGAGCGCAAAAATGCCACAACATGGCTGTCTCCACAGCTTTTCCCTTGAGATAATTCCTAAACCCAGGCTGATTTAAATGACCAGTGTTACGGTTAGGGTTAGGGTTATGCCTAGGTGTAGAGCTTTTTAAACCAGCAAGCTCTGAGCTCCAGGCACACGGCAGCAGCGAAAGGCATCCCAAGGGGAGCACAAAAGTGCCAGAAAATGGCTGCCTCCACACGTTTTCATTGGCACCATTGCTAAGCCTAGGCTGAATCACCTGCCTCCAGTCTCAGCTAGGGACATGGTTTTTTAAACCAGGAAGCCCTGAGCTCCAGGCACACGGCAGCTGTGAAAGGCATCCCAAGGGGAGTACAAAAGTGCAACAACATGGCAGCTTTCACAGCTTTTTCCTTGGCACCATCCCTATACCTAGGCTGATTTATCTGCCTAGGGTTAGGGTTAGGGCTCAGCCAAGGGCAAGGATTTTTTTAACCAGGAAGCCCTGAGTTCCAGGCTTACTGCATCTGCCAAAGGCATCCCAAAGGGAGCGCAGAAGTGCCACAACATGGCTGCTTTCACAGCTTTTTCCTTAGGAAGAACCCTAATACCCGGCTGATTTACCTTCCTAGGGTTACTGTTAGGCTTAGGCCTAGGACTTTTAAAACCCGGAAGCCCTGTGCTCCAGGCACACTGCAGCTGTTAAAGGCATCCCAAGGGGAGCACAAAAGTGACACAACTTGGCTGCCTCCACTGCTATTTCCATGAGACCATCCCGAATTATAGGCTGATTTTCCTTCCTAGGCTTAAGGTTTGAGTTAGGCCTAGGGTTAGTGTTCTTTTAACCAGAAAGCCCTGAGTTCCAAGAACACAGCAGCTGCAAAGGACTACCCAAGAAGAGCGCAGAAGTGCCTCAACATGCCTGCCTCCACAGCTTTTTCCTTGGGGACGTCCCGAAACGAAGGCTGATTTAGAAGCCTCCAGTTTGGGCTAAAGTTGTGGTATTTTACACCAGGAAGCCCTGTGCTCCAAGCACACTGCAGCTGTGAAAGGCATCCCAAGGGGAGCGCAAAAGTGCCACAACATGGCTGTCTCCACAGCTTTTCCCTTGGGATAATTCCTAAACCCAGGTCATTTAAATGACCAGTGTTACGGTTAGTGTAAGGGTTACGCCTAGGTGTAGAGCTTTTTAAGCCAGCAAGCTCTGAGCTCCAGGCACACGGCAGCTGCGAAAGGCATCCCAAGGGGAGCACAAAAGTGCCAGAAAATGGCTGCCTCCACACGTTTTCATTGGCACCATTGCTAAGCCTAGGCTGAATCACCTGCCTCCAGTCTCAGCTAGGGACATGGATTTTTAAACCAGGAAGCCCTGAGCTCCAGGCACACGGCAGCTGTGAAAGGCATCCCAAGGGGAGTACAAAAGTGCAACAACATGGCAGCTTTCACAGCTTTTTCCTTGGCACCATCCCTATACCTAGGCTGATTTATCTGCCTAGGGTTAGGGTTAGGGCTCAGCCTAGGGCTAGGATTTTTTTAACCAGGAAGCCCTGAGTTCCAGGCTTACTGCATCTGCCAAAGGCATCCCAAAGGGAGCGCAGAAGTGCCACAACATGGCTGCTTTCACAGCTTTTTCCTTAGGAAGAACCCTAATACCCGGCTGATTTACCTTCCTAGGGTTACTGTTAGGCTCAGGCCTAGGACTTTTAAAACCAGGAAGCCCTGTGCTCCAGGCACACTGCAGCTGTTAAAGGCATCCCAAGGGGAGCGCAAAAGTGACACAACTTGGCTGCCTCCACTGCTATTTCCATGAGACCATCCCGAATCATAGGCTGATTTTCCTTCCTAGGCTTAAGGTTTGAGTTAGGCCTAGGGTTAGTGTTCTTTTAACCAGAAAGCCCTGAGTTCCAAGAACACAGCAGCTGCAAAGGACTACCCAAGAAGAGCGCAGAAGTGCCTCAACATGCCTGCCTCCACAGCTTTTTCCTTGGGGACGTCCCGAAACGAAGGCTGATTTAGAAGCCTCCAGTTTGGGCTAAAGTTGTGGTTTTTTACACCAGGAAGCCCTGTGCTCTAAGCACACTGCAGCTGTGAAAGGCATCCCAAGGGGAGCGCAAAAGTGCCACAACATGGCTGTCTCCACAGCTTTTCCCTTGGGATAATTCCTAAACCCAGGCTGATTTAAATGACCAGTGTTACGGTTAGGGTTAGGGTTACGCCTAGGTGTAGAGCTTTTTAAACCATCAAGCTCTGAGGTCCAGGCACACGGCAGCTGTGAAAGGCATCCCAAGGGGAGTACAAAAGTGCCAGAAAATGGCTGCCTCCACACGTTTTCATTGGCACCATTGCTAAGCCTAGGCTGAATCACCTGCCCCCTGTCTCAGCTAGGGACATGGTTTTTTAAACCAGGAAGCCCTGTGCTCTAGGCACACGGCAGCTGTGAAAGGCATCCCAAGGGGAGTAAAATAGTGCAGCAACATGGTAGCTTTCACAGCTTTTTCCTTGGCACCATCCCTATACGTAGGCTGATTTATCTGCCTAGGGTTAGGGTTAGGGTTCAGCCTAGGGCTAGGATTTTTTTTAACCAGGAAGCCCTGAGTTCCAGGCTTACTGCATCTGCCAAAGGCATCCCAAAGGGAGCGCAGAAGGTCCACAACATGGCTGCTTTCACAGCTTTTTCCTTAGGAAGAACCCTAATAGCAGCTGATTTACCTTCCTAGGGTTACTGTTAGGCTTAGGCCTAGGACTTTTAAAACCCGGAAGCCCTGTGCTCCAGGCACACTGCAGCTGTTAAAGGCATCCCAAGGGGAGCGCAAAAGTGACCCAACTTGGCTGCCTCCACTGCTATTTCCATGAGACCATCCCGAATCATAGGCTGATTTTCCTTCCTAGGCTTAAGGTTTGAGTTAGGCCTAGGGTTAGTGTTCTTTTAACCAGAAAGCCCTGAGTTCCAAGAACACAGCAGCTGCGAAGGACTACCCAAGAAGAGCGCAGAAGTGCCTCAACATGCCTGCCTCCACAGCTTTTTCCTTGGGGACGTCCCGAAACGAAGGCTGATTTAGAAGCCTCCAGTTTGGGCTAAAGTTGTGGTTTTTAACACCAGGAAGCCCTGTGCTCCAAGCACACTGCAGCTGTGAAAGGCATCCCAAGGGGAGCGCAAAAGTGCCACAACATGGCTGTCTCCACAGCTTTTCCCTTGGGATAATTCCTAAACCCAGGCTGATTTAAATGACCAGTGTTACGGTTAGGGTTAGGGTTACGCCTAGGTGTAGAGCTTTTTAAACCAGCAAGCTCTGAGCTCCAGGCACACGGCAGCTGTGAAAGGCATCCCAAGGGGAGCACAAAAGTGCCAGAAAATGGCTGCCTCCACACGTTTTCATTGGCACCATTGCTAAGCCTAGGCTGAATCACCTGCCTCCAGTCTCAGCTAGGGACATGGTTTTTTAAACCAGGAAGCCCTGAGCTCCAGGCACACGGCAGCTGTGAAAGGCATCCCAAGGGGAGTACAAAAGTGCAACAACATGGCAGCTTTCACAGCTTTTTCCTTGGCACCATCCCTATACCTAGGCTGATTTATCTGCCTAGGGTTAGGGTTAGGGCTCAGCCTAGGGCTAGGATTTTTTTAACCAGGAAGCCCTGAGTTCCAGGCTTACTGCATCTGCCAAAGGCATCCCAAAGGGAGCGGTGAAGTGCCACAACATGGCTGCTTTCACAGCTTTTTCCTTAGGAAGAACCCTAATACCCGGCTGATTTACCTTCCTAGGGTTACTGTTAGGCTTAGGCCTAGGACTTTTAAAACCAGGAAGCCCTGTGCTCCAGGCACACTGCAGCTGTGAAAGGCATCCCAAGGGGAGCGCAATAGTGACACAACTTGGCTGCCTCCACTGCTATTTCCATGAGACCATCCCGAATCATAGGCTGATTTTCCTTCCTAGGCTTAAGGTTTGAGTTAGGCCTAGGGTTAGTGTTCTTTTAACCAGAAAGCCCTGAGTTCCAAGAACACAGCAGCTGCGAAGGACTACCCAAGAAGAGCGCAGAAGTGCCTCAACATGCCTGCCTGCACAGCTTTTTCCTTGGGGACGTCCCGAAACGGAGGCTGATTTAGAAGCCTCCAGTTTGGGCTAAAGTTGTGGTTTTTTACACCAGGAAGCCCTGTGCTCCAAGCACACTGCAGCTGTGAAAGGCATCCCAAGGGGAGCGCAAAAGTGCCACAACATGGCTGTCTCCACAGCTTTTCCCTTGGGATAATTCCTAAACCCAGGCTGATTTAAATGACCAGTGTTACGGTTAGGGTTAGGGTTACGCCTAGGTGTAGAGCTTTTTAAGCCAGCAAGCTCTGAGCTCCAGGCACACGGCAGCTGCGAAAGGCATCCCAAGGGGAGCACAAAAGTGCCAGAAAATGGCTGCCTCCACACGTTTTCATTGGCACCATTGCTAAGCCTAGGCTGAATCACCTGCCTCCAGTCTCAGCTAGGGACATGGATTTTTAAACCAGGAAGCCCTGAGCTCCAGGCACACGGCAGCTGTGAAAGGCATCCCAAGGGGAGTACAAAAGTGCAACAACATGGCAGCTTTCACAGCTTTTTCCTTGGCACCATCCCTATACCTAGGCTGATTTATCTGCCTAGGGTTAGGGTTAGGGGTCAGCCTAGGGCTAGGATTTTTTTAAGCAGGAAGCCCTGAGTTCCAGGCTTACTGCATCTGCCAAAGGCATCCCAAAGGGAGCGCAGAAGTGCCGCAACATGGCTGCTTTCACAGCTTTTTCCTTAGGAAGAACCCTAATACCCGGCTGATTTACCTTCCTAGGGTTACTGTTAGGCTTAGGCCTAGGACTTTTAAAACCAGGAAGCCCTGTGCTCCAGGCACACTGCAGCTGTTAAAGGCATCCCAAGGGGAGCGCAAAAGTGACACAACTTGGCTGCCTCCACTGCTATTTCCATGAGACCATCCCGAATCATAGGCTGATTTTCCTTCCTAGGCTTAAGGTTTGAGTTAGGCCTAGGGTTAGTGTTCTTTTAACCAGAAAGCCCTGAGTTCCAAGAACACAGCAGCTGCAAAGGACTACCCAAGAAGAGCGCAGAAGTGCCTCAACATGCCTGCCTCCACAGCTTTTTCCTTGGGGACGTCCCGAAACGAAGGCTGATTTAGAAGCCTCCAGTTTGGGCTAAATTTGTGGTTTTTTACACCAGGAAGCCCTGTGCTCTAAGCACACTGCAGCTGTGAAAGGCATCCCAAGGGGAGCGCAAAAGTGCCACAACATGGCTGTCTCCACAGCTTTTCCCTTGGGATAATTCCTAAACCCAGGCTGATTTAAATGACCAGTGTTACGGTTAGGGTTAGGGTTACGCCTAGGTGTAGAGCTTTTTAAACCATCAAGCTCTGGGCTCCAGGCACACGGCAGCTGTGAAAGGCATCCCAAGGGGAGCACAAAAGTGCCAGAAAATGGCTGCCTCCACACGTTTTCATTGGCACCATTGCTAAGCCTAGGCTGAATCACCTGCCCCCTGTCTCAGCTAGGGACATGGTTTTTTAAACCAGGAAGCCCTGTGCTCCAGGCACACGGCAGCTGTGAAAGGCATCCCAAGGGGAGTAAAATAGTGCAGCAACATGGTAGCTTTCACAGCTTTTTCCTTGGCACCATCCCTATACGTAGGCTGATTTATCTGCCTAGGGTTAGGGTTAGGGTTCAGCCTAGGGCTAGGATTTTTTTTAACCAGGAAGCCCTGAGTTCCAGGCTTACTGCATCTGCCAAAGGCATCCCAAAGGGAGCGCAGAAGGTCCACAACATGGCTGCTTTCACAGCTTTTTCCTTAGGAAGAACCCTAATAGCAGCTGATTTACCTTCCTAGGGTTACTGTTAGGCTTAGGCCTAGGACTTTTAAAACCCGGAAGCCCTGTGCTCCAGGCACACTGCAGCTGTTAAAGGCATCCCAAGGGGAGCGCAAAAGTGACCCAACTTGGCTGCCTCCACTGCTATTTCCATGAGACCATCCCGAATCATAGGCTGATTTTCCTTCCTAGGCTTAAGGTTTGAGTTAGGCCTAGGGTTAGTGTTCTTTTAACCAGAAAGCCCTGAGTTCCAAGAACACAGCAGCTGCGAAGGACTACCCAAGAAGAGCGCAGAAGTGCCTCAACATGCCTGCCTCCACAGCTTTTTCCTTGGGGACGTCCCGAAACGAAGGCTGATTTAGAAGCCTCCAGTTTGGGCTAAAGTTGTGGTTTTTAACACCAGGAAGCCCTGTGCTCCAAGCACACTGCAGCTGTGAAAGGCATCCCAAGGGGAGCGCAAAAATGCCACAACATGGCTGTCTCCACAGTTTTTCCCTTGGGATAATTCCTAAACCCAGGCTGATTTAAATGACCAGTGTTACGGTTAGGGTTAGGGTTATGCCTAGGTGTAGAGCTTTTTAAACCAGGAAGCTCTGAGCTCCAGGCACACGGCAGCAGCGAAAGGCATCCCAAGGGGAGCACAAAAGTTCCAGAAAATGGCTGCCTCCACACGTTTTCATTGGCACCATTGCTAAGCCTAGGCTGAATCACCTGCCTCCAGTCTCAGCTAGGGACATGGTTTTTTAAACCAGGAAGCCCTGAGCTCCAGGCACACGGCAGCTGTGAAAGGCATCCCAAGGGGAGTACAAAAGTGCAACAACATGGCAGCTTTCACAGCTTTTTCCTTGGCACCATCCCTATACCTGGGCTGATTTATCTGCCTAGGGTTAGGGTTAGGGCTCAGCCTAGGGCTAGGATTTTTTTTAACCAGGAAGCCCTGAGTTCCAGGCTTACTGCATCTGCCAAAGGCATCCCAAAGGGAGCGCAGAAGTGCCACAACATGGCTGCTTTCACAGCTTTTTCCTTAGGAAGAACCCTAATACCCGGCTGATTTACCTTCCTAGGGTTACTGTTAGGCTTAGGCCTAGGACTTTTAAAACCAGGAAGCCCTGTGCTCCAGGCACACTGCAGCTGTTAAAGGCATCCCAAGGGGAGCGCAAAAGTGACACAACTTGGCTGCCTCCACTGCTATTTCCATGAGACCATCCCGAATCATAGGCTGATTTTCCTTCCTAGGCTTAAGGTTTGAGTTAGGCCTAGGGTTAGTGTTCTTTTAACCAGAAAGCCCTGAGTTCCAAGAACACAGCAGCTGCAAAGGACTACCAAGAAGAGCGCAGAAGTGCCTCAACATGCCTGCCTCCACAGCTTTTTCCTTGGGGACGTCCCGAAACGAAGGCTGATTTAGAAGCCTCCAGTTTGGGCTAAAGTTGTGGTTTTTAACACCAGGAAGCCCTGTGCTCCAAGCACACTGCAGCTGTGAAAGGCATCCCAAGGGGAGCGCAAAAATGCCACAACATGGCTGTCTCCACAGCTTTTCCCTTGGGATAATTCCTAAACCCAGGCTGATTTAAATGACCAGTGTTACGGTTAGGGTTAGGGTTATGCCTAGGTGTAGAGCTTTTTAAACCAGCAAGCTCTGAGCTCCAGGCACACGGCAGCAGCGGAAGGCATCCCAAGGGGAGCACAAAAGTTCCAGAAAATGGCTGCCTCCACACGTTTTCATTGGCACCATTGCTAAGCCTAGGCTGAATCACCTGCCTCCAGTCTCAGCTAGGGACATGGTTTTTTAAACCAGGAAGCCCTGAGCTCCAGGCACACGGCAGCTGTGAAAGGCATCCCAAGGGGAGTACAAAAGTGCAACAACATGGCAGCTTTCACAGCTTTTTCCTTGGCACCATCCCTATACCTAGGCTGATTTATCTGCCTAGGGTTAGGGTTAGGGCTCAGCCTAGGGCTAGGATTTTTTTTAACCAGGAAGCCCTGAGTTCCAGGCTTACTGCATCTGCCAAAGGCATCCCAAAGGGAGCGGTGAAGTGCCACAACATGGCTGCTTTCACAGCTTTTTCCTTAGGAAGAACCCTAATACCCGGCTGATTTACCTTCCTAGGGTTACTGTTAGGCTTAGGCCTAGGACTTTTAAAACCAGGAAGCCCTGTGCTCCAGGCACACTGCAGCTGTTAAAGGCATCCCAAGGGGAGCGCAAAAGTGACACAACTTGGCTGCCTCCACTGCTATTTCCATGAGACCATCCCGAATCATAGGCTGATTTTCCTTCCTAGGCTTAAGGTTTGAGTTAGGCCTAGGGTTAGTGTTCTTTTAACCAGAAAGCCCTGAGTTCCAAGAACACAGCAGCTGCGAAGGACTACCCAAGAAGAGCGCAGAAGTGCCTCAACATGCCTGCCTCCACAGCTTTTTCCTTGGGGACGTCCCGAAACGAAGGCTGATTAGAAGCCTCCAGTTTGGGCTAAAGTTGTGGTTTTTTACACCAGGAAGCCCTGTGCTCCAAGCACACTGCAGCTGTGAAAGGCATCCCAAGGGGAGCAAAAAAGTGCCACAACATGGCTGTCTCCACAGCTTTTCCATTGGGATAATTCCTAAACCCAGGCTGATTTAAATGACCAGTGTTACGGTTAGGGTTAGGGTTACTCCTAGGTGTAGAGCTTTTTAAACCATCAAGCTCTGGGCTCCAGGCACACGGCAGCTGCGAAAGGCATCCCAAGGGGAGCACAAAAGTGCCAGAAAATGGCTGCCTCCACACGTTTTCATTGGCACCATTGCTAAGCCTAGGCTGAATCACCTGCCCCCAGTCTCAGCTAGGGACATGGTTTTTTAAACCAGGAAGCCCTGTGCTCCAGGCACACGGCAGCTGTGAAAGGCATCCCAAGGGGAGTAAAATAGTGCAACAACATGGTTGCTTTCACAGCTTTTTCCTTGGCACCATCCCTATACGTAGGCTGATTTATCTGCCTAGGGTTAGGGTTAGGGTTCAGCCTAGGGCTTGGATTTTTTTTAACCAGGAAGCCCTGAGTTCCAGGCTTACTGCATCTGCCAAAGGCATCCCAAAGGGAGCGCAGAAGTGCCACAACATGGCTGCTTTCACAGCTTTTTCCTTAGGAAGAACCCTAATAGCAGCTGATTTACCTTCCTAGGGTTACTGTTAGGCTTAGGCCTAGGACTTTTAAAACCCGGAAGCCCTGTGCTCCAGGCACACTGCAGCTGTTAAAGGCATCCCAAGGGGAGCACAAAAGTGACCCAACTTGGCTGCCTCCACTGCTATTTCCATGAGACCATCCCGAATCATAGGCTGATTTTCCTTCCTAGGCTTAAGGTTTGAGTTAGGCCTAGGGTTAGTGTTCTTTTAACCAGAAAGCCCTGAGTTCCAAGAACACAGCAGCTGCGAAGGACTACCCAAGAAGAGCGCAGAAGTGTCTCAACATGCCTGCCTCCACAGCTTTTTCCTTGGGGACGTCCCGAAACGAAGGCTGATTTAGAAGCCTCCAGTTTGGGCTAAAGTTGTGGTTTTTTACACCAGGAAGCCCTGTGCTCCAAGCACACTGCAGCTGTGAAAGGCATCCCAAGGGGAGCGCAAAAATGCCACAACATGGCTGTCTCCACAGCTTTTCCCTTGGGATAATTCCTAAACCCAGGCTGATTTAAATGACCAGTGTTACGGTTAGTGTTAGGGTTATGCCTAGGTGTAGAGCTTTTTAAACCAGCAAGCTCTGAGCTCCAGGCACACGGCAGCTGCGAAAGGCATCCCAAGGGGAGCACAAAAGTGCCAGAAAATGGCTGCCTCCACACGTTTTCATTGGCACCATTGCTAAGCCTAGGCTGAATCACCTGCCTCCAGTCTCAGCTAGGGACATGGTTTTTTAAACCAGGAAGCCCTGAGCTCCAGGCACACGGCAGCTGTGAAAGGCATCCCAAGGGGAGTACAAAAGTGCAACAACATGGCAGCTTTCACAGCTTTTTCCTTGGCACCATCCCTATACCTAGGCTGATTTATCTGCCTAGGGTTAGGGTTAGGGCTCAGCCAAGGGCAAGGATTTTTTTAAGCAGGAAGCCCTGAGTTCCAGGCTTACTGCATCTGCCAAAGGCATCCCAAAGGGAGCGCAGAAGGTCCACAACATGGCTGCTTTCACAGCTTTTTCCTTAGGAAGAACCCTAATACCCGGCTGATTTACCTTCCTAGGGTTACTGTTAGGCTTAGGCCTAGGACTTTTAAAACCAGGAAGCCCTGTGCTCCAGGCACACTGCAGCTGTTAAAGGCATCCCAAGGGGAGCGCAAAAGTGACACAACTTGGCTGCCTCCACTGCTATTTCCATGAGACCATCCCGAATCATAGGCTGATTTTCCTTCCTAGGCTTAAGGTTTGAGTTAGGCCTAGGGTTAGTGTTCTTTTAACCAGAAAGCCCTGTGTTCCAAGAACACAGCAGCTGCAAAGGACTACCCAAGAAGAGCGCAGAAGTGCCTCAACATGCCTGCCTGCACAGCTTTTTCCTTGGGGACGTCCCGAAACGAAGGCTGATTTAGAAGCCTCCAGTTTGGGCTAAAGTTGTGGTTTTTTACACCAGGAAGCCCTGTGCTCCAAGCACACTGCAGCTGTGAAAGGCATCCCAAGGGGAGCGCAAAAATGCCACAACATGGCTGTCTCCACAGCTTTTCCCTTGGGATAATTCCTAAACCCAGGCTGATTTAAATGACCAGTGTTACGGTTAGTGTTAGGGTTATGCCTAGGTGTAGAGCTTTTTAAACCAGCAAGCTCTGAGCTCCAGGCACACGGCAGCAGCGAAAGGCATCCCAAGGGGAGCACAAAAGTTCCAGAAAATGGCTGCCTCCACACGATTTCATTGGCACCATTGCTAAGCCTAGGCTGAATCACCTGCCTCCAGTCTCAGCTAGGGACATGGTTTTTTAAACCAGGAAGCCCTGAGCTCCAGGCACACGGCAGCTGTGAAAGGCATCCCAAGGGGAGTACAAAAGTGCAACAACATGGCAGCTTTCACAGCTTTTTCCTTGGCACCATCCCTATACCTAGGCTGATTTATCTGCCTAGGGTTAGGGTTAGGGCTCAGCCTAGGGCTAGGATTTTTTTTAACCAGGAAGCCCTGAGTTCCAGGCTTACTGCATCTGCCAAAGGCATCCCAAAGGGAGCGCAGAAGTGCCACAACATGGCTGCTTTCACAGCTTTTTCCTTAGGAAGAACCCTAATACCCGGCTGATTTATCTTCCTAGGGTTACTGTTAGGCTTAGGCCTAGGACTTTTAAAACCAGGAAGCCCTGTGCTCCAGGCACACTGCAGCTGTTAAAGGCATCCCAAGGGGAGCGCAAAAGTGACACAACTTGGCTGCCTCCACTGCTATTTCCATGAGACCATCCCGAATCATAGGCTGATTTTCCTTCCTAGGCTTAAGGTTTGAGTTAGGCCTAGGGTTAGTGTTCTTTTAACCAGAAAGCCCTGAGTTCCAAGAACACAGCAGCTGCGAAGGACTACCCAAGAAGAGCGCAGAAGTGCCTCAACATGCCTGCCTCCACAGCTTTTTCCTTGGGGACGTCCCGAAACGAAGGCTGATTTAGAAGCCTCCAGTTTGGGCTAAAGTTGTGGTTTTTTACACCAGGAAGCCCTGTGCTCCAAGCACACTGCAGCTGTGAAAGGCATCCCAAGGGGAGCGCAAAAGTGCCACAACATGGCTGTCTCCACAGCTTTTCCCTTGGGATAATTCCTAAACCCAGGCTGATTTAAATGACCAGTGTTACGGTTAGGGTTAGGGTTACGCCTAGGTGTAGAGCTTTTTAAACCAGCAAGCTCTGAGCTCCAGGCACACGGCAGCTGCGAAAGGCATCCCAAGGGGAGCACAAAAGTGCCAGAAAATGGCTGCCTCCACACGTTTTCATTGGCACCATTGCTAAGCCTAGGCTGAATCACCTGCCTCCAGTCTCAGCTAGGGACATGGTTTTTTAAACCAGGAAGCCCTGAGCTCCAGGCACACGGCAGCTGTGAAAGGCATCCCAAGGGGAGTACAAAAGTGCAACAACATGGCAGCTTTCACAGCTTTTTCCTTGGCACCATCCCTATACCTAGGCTGATTTATCTGCCTAGGGTTAGGGTTAGGGCTCAGCCAAGGGCAAGGATTTTTTTAACCAGGAAGCCCTGAGTTCCAGGCTTACTGCATCTGCCAAAGGCATCCCAAAGGGAGCGCAGAAGTGCCACAACATGGCTGCTTTCACAGCTTTTTCCTTAGGAAGAACCCTAATACCCGGCTGATTTACCTTCCTAGGGTTACTGTTAGGCTTAGGCCTAGGACTTTTAAAACCAGGAAGCCCTGTGCTCCAGGCACACTGCAGCTGTTAAAGGCATCCCAAGGGGAGCGCAAAAGTGACACAACTTGGCTGCCTCCACTGCTATTTCCATGAGACCATCCCAAATCATAGGCTGATTTTCCTTCCTAGGCTTAAGGTTTGAGTTAGGCCTAGGGTTAGTGTTCTTTTAACCAGAAAGCCCTGAGTTCCAAGAACACAGCAGCTGCGAAGGACTACCCAAGAAGAGCGCAGAAGTGCCTCAACATGCCTGCCTCCACAGCTTTTTCCTTGGGGAGGTCCCGAAATGAAGGCTGATTTCGAAGCCTCCAGTTTGGGCTAAAGTTGTGGTTTTTTAAAGCAGGAAGCCCTGTGCTCCAAGCACACTGCAGCTGTGAAAGGCATCCCAAGGGGAGCGCAAAAATGCCACAACATGGCTGTCTCCACAGCTTTTCCCTTGGGATAATTCCTAAACCCAGGCTGATTTAAATGACCAGTGTTACGGTTAGGGTTAGGGTTACGCCTAGGTGTAGAGCTTTTTAAACCAGCAAGCTCTGAGCTCCAGACACACGGCAGCTGCGAAAGGCATCCCAAGGGGAGCACAAAAGTGCCAGAAAATGGCTGCCTCCACACGTTTTCATTGGCACCATTGCTAAGCCTAGGCTGAATCACCTGCCTCCAGTCTCAGCTAGGGACATGGTTTTTTAAACCAGGAAGCCCTGAGCTCCAGGCACACGGCAGCTGTGAAAGGCATCCCAAGGGGAGTACAAAAGTGCAACAACATGGCAGCTTTCACAGCTTTTTCCTTGGCACCATCCCTATACCTAGGCTGATTTATCTGCCTAGGGTTAGGGTTAGGGCTCAGCCTAGGGCTAGGATTTTTTTAACCAGGAAGCCCTGAGTTCCAGGCTTACTGCATCTGCCAAAGGCATCCCAAAGGGAGCGCAGAAGTGCCACAACATGGCTGCTTTCACAGCTTTTTCCTTAGGAAGAACCCTAATACCCGGCTGATTTACCTTCCTAGGGTTACTCTTAGGCTCAGGCCTAGGACTTTTAAAACCAGGAAGCCCTGTGCTCCAGGCACACTGCAGCTGTTAAAGGCATCCCAAGGGGAGCGCAAAAGTGACACAACTTGGCTGCCTCCACTGCTATTTCCATGAGACCATCCCAAATCATAGGCTGATTTTCCTTCCTAGGCTTAAGGTTTGAGTTAGGCCTAGGGTTAGTGTTCTTTTAACCAGAAAGCCCTGAGTTCCAAGAACACAGCAGCTGCGAAGGACTACCCAAGAAGAGCGCAGAAGTGCCTCAACATGCCTGCCTCCACAGCTTTTTCCTTGGGGACGTCCCGAAACGGAGGCTGATTTAGAAGCCTCCAGTTTGGGCTAAAGTTGTGGTTTTTTAAACCAGGAAGCCCTGTGCTCCAAGCACACTGCAGCTGTGAAAGGCATCCCAAGGGGAGCGCAAAAGTGCCACAACATGGCTGTCTCCACAGCTTTTCCCTTGGGATAATTCCTAAACCCAGGCTGATTTAAATGACCAGTGTTACGGTTAGGGTTAGGGTTACGCCTAGGTGTAGAGCTTTTTAAACCAGCAAGCTCTGAGCTCCAGGCACACGGCAGCTGCGAAAGGCATCCCAAGGGGAGTACAAAAGTGCCAGAAAATGGCTGCCTCCACACGTTTTCATTGGCACCATTGCTAAGCCTAGGCTGAATTACCTGCCTCCAGTCTCAGCTAGGGACATGGTTTTTTAAACCAGGAAGCCCTGAGCTCCAAGTACACGGCAGCTGTGAAAGGCATCCCAAGGGGAGTACAAAAGTGCAACAACATGGCAGCTTTCACGGCTTTTTCCTTGGTACCATCCCTATACCTAGGCTGATTTATCTTCCTAGAGTTAGGGTTAGGGCTCAGCCTAGGGCTAGGATTTTTTTTAACCAGGAAGCCCTGAGTTCCAGGCTTACTGCATCTGCCAAAGGCATCCCAAAGGGAGCGCAGAAGTGCCACAACATGGCTGCTTTCACAGCTTTTTCCTTAGGAAGAACCCTAATACCCGGCTGATTTACCTTCCTAGGGTTACTGTTAGGCTTAGGCCTAGGACTTTTAAAACCAGGAAGCCCTGTGCTCCAGGCACACTGCAGCTGTTAAAGGCATCCCAAGGGGAGCGCAAAAGTGACACAACTTGGCTGCCTCCACTGCTATTTCCATGAGACCATCCCAAATCATAGGCTGATTTTCCTTCCTAGGCTTAAGGTTTGAGTTAGGCCTAGGGTTAGTGTTCTTTTAACCAGAAAGCCCTGAGTTCCAAGAACACAGCAGCTGCGAAGGACTACCCAAGAAGAGCGCAGAAGTGCCTCAACATGCCTGCCTCCACAGCTTTTTCCTTGGGGACGTCCCGAAACGAAGGCTGATTTAGAAGCCTCCAGTTTGGGCTAAAGTTGTGGTTTTTTACACCAGGAAGCCCTGTGCTCCAAGCACACTGCAGCTGTGAAAGGCATCCCAAGGGGAGCGCAAAAGTGCCACAACATGGCTGTCTCCACAGCTTTTCCCTTGGGATAATTCCTAAACCCAGGCTGATTTAAATGACCAGTGTTACGGTTAGGGTTAGGGTTACGCCTAGGTGTAGAGCTTTTTAAACCAGCAAGCTCTGAGCTCCAGGCACACGGCAGCTGCGAAAGGCATCCCAAGGGAAGCACAAAAGTGCCAGAAAATGGCTGCCTCCACACGTTTTCATTGGCACCATTGCTAAGCCTAGGCTGAATCACCTGCCTCCAGTCTCAGCTAGGGACATGGTTTTTTAAACCAGGAAGCCGTGAGCTCCAGGCACACGGCAGCTGTGAAAGGCATCCCAAGGGGAGTACAAAAGTGCAACAACATGGCAGCTTTCACAGCTTTTTCCTTGGCACCATCCCTATACCTGGGCTGATTTATCTGCCTAGGGTTAGGGTTAGGGCTCAGCCTAGGGCTAGGATTTTTTTTAACCAGGAAGCCCTGAGTTCCAGGCTTACTGCATCTGCCAAAGGCATCCCAAAGGGAGCGCAGAAGTGCCACAACATGGCTGCTTTCACAGCTTTTTCCTTAGGAAGAACCCTAATACCCGGCTGATTTACCTTCCTAGGGTTACTGTTAGGCTTAGGCCTAGGACTTTTAAAACCAGGAAGCCCTGTGCTCCAGGCACACTGCAGCTGTGAAAGGCATCCCAAGGGGAGTGCAAAAGTGACACAACTTGGCTGCCTCCACTGCTATTTCCATGAGACCATCCCGAATCATAGGCTGATTTTCCTTCCTAGGCTTAAGGTTTGAGTTAGGCCTAGGGTTAGTGTTCTTTTAACCAGAAAGCCCTGAGTTCCAAGAACACAGCAGCTGCGAAGGACTACCCAAGAAGAGCGCAGAAGTGCCTCAACATGCCTGCCTCCACAGCTTTTTCCTTGGGGACGTCCCGAAACGAAGGTTGATTTAGAAGCCTCCAGTTTGGGCTAAAGTTGTGGTTTTTTACACCAGGAAGCCCTGTGCTCCAAGCACACTGCAGCTGTGAAAGGCATCCCAAGGGGAGCGCAAAAGTGCCACAACATGGCTGTCTCCACAGCTTTTCCCTTGGGATAATTCCTAAACCCAGGCTGATTTAAATGACCAGTGTTACGGTTAGGGTTAGGGTTACGCCTAGGTGTAGAGCTTTTTAAACCAGCAAGCTCTGAGCTCCAGACACACGGCAGCTGTGAAAGGCATCCCAAGGGGAGCACAAAAGTGCCAGAAAATGGCTGCCTCCACACGTTTTCATTGGCACCATTGCTAAGCCTAGGCTGAATCACCTGCCTCCAGTCTCAGCTAGGGACATGGTTTTTTAAACCAGGAAGCCCTGAGCTCCAGGCACACGGCAGCTGTGAAAGGCATCCCAAGGGGAGTACAAAAGTGCAACAACATGGCAGCTTTCACAGCTTTTTCCTTGGCACCATCCCTATACCTAGGCTGATTTATCTGCCTAGGGTTAGGGTTAGGGCTCAGCCTAGGGCTAGGATTTTTTTAACCAGGAAGCCCTGAGTTCCAGGCTTACTGCATCTGCCAAAGGCATCCCAAAGGGAGCGCAGAAGTGCCACAACATGGCTGCTTTCACAGCTTTTTCCTTAGGAAGAACCCTAATACCCGGCTGATTTACCTTCCTAGGGTTACTCTTAGGCTCAGGCCTAGGACTTCTAAACCAGGAAGCCCTGTGCTCCAGGCACACTGCAGCTGTTAAAGGCATCCCAAGGGGAGCGCAAAAGTGACACAACTTGGCTGCCTCCACTGCTATTTCCATGAGACCATCCCGAATCATAGGCTGATTTTCCTTCCTAGGCTTAAGGTTTGAGTTAGGCCTAGGGTTAGTGTTCTTTTAACCAGAAAGCCCTGAGTTCCAAGAACACAGCAGCTGCGAAGGACTACCCAAGAAGAGCGCAGAAGTGCCTCAACATGCCTGCCTCCACAGCTTTTTCCTTGGGGACGTCCCGAAACGGAGGCTGATTTAGAAGCCTCCAGTTTGGGCTAAAGTTGTGGTTTTTTAAACCAGGAAGCCCTGTGCTCCAAGCACACTGCAGCTGTGAAAGGCATCCCAAGGGGAGCGCAAAAGTGCCACAACATGGCTGTCTCCACAGCTTTTCCCTTGGGATAATTCCTAAACCCAGGCTGATTTAAATGACCAGTGTTACGGTTAGGGTTAGGGTTACGCCTAGGTGTAGAGCTTTTTAAACCAGCAAGCTCTGAGCTCCAGGCACACGGCAGCTGCGAAAGGCATCCCAAGGGGAGCACAAAAGTGCCAGAAAATGGCTGCCTCCACACGTTTTCATTGGCACCATTGCTAAGCCTAGGCTGAATCACCTGCCTCCAGTCTCAGCTAGGGACATGGTTTTTTAAACCAGGAAGCCCTGAGCTCCAGGCACACGGCAGCTGTGAAAGGCATCCCAAGGGGAGTACAAAAGTGCAACAACATGGCATCTTTCACAGCTTTTTCCTTGGCACCATCCCTATACCTAGGCTGATTTATCTGCCTAGGGTTAGGGTTAGGGCTCAGCCTAGGGCTAGGATTTTTTTAACCAGGAAGCCCTGAGTTCCAGGCTTACTGCATCTGCCAAAGGCATCCCAAAGGGAGCGCAGAAGGTCCACAACATGGCTGCTTTCACAGCTTTTTCCTTAGGAAGAACCCTAATACCCGGCTGATTTACCTTCCTAGGGTTACTGTTAGGCTTAGGCCTAGGACTTTTAAAACCAGGAAGCCCTGTGCTCCAGGCACACTGCAGCTGTTAAAGGCATCCCAAGGGGAGCGCAAAAGTGACACAACTTGGCTGCCTCCACTGCTATTTCCATGAGACCATCCCGAATCATAGGCTGATTTTCCTTCCTAGGCTTAAGGTTTGAGTTAGGCCTAGGGTTAGTGTTCTTTTAACCAGAAAGCCCTGAGTTCCAAGAACACAGCAGCTGCGAAGGACTACCCAAGAAGAGCGCAGAAGTGCCTCAACATGCCTGCCTCCACAGCTTTTTCCTTGGGGACGTCCCGAAACGAAGGCTGATTTAGAAGCCTCCAGTTTGGGCTAAAGTTTTGGTTTTTTACACCAGGAAGCCCTGTGCTCCAAGCACACTGCAGCTGTGAAAGGCATCCCAAGGGGAGCGCAAAAATTCCACAACATGGCTGTCTCCACAGCTTTTCCCTTGGGATAATTCCTAAACCCAGGCTGATTTAAATGACCAGTGTTACGGTTAGGGTTAGGGTTATGCCTAGGTGTAGAGCTTTTTAAACCAGCAAGCTCTGAGCTCCAGGCACACGGCAGCTGCGAAAGGCATCCCAAGGGGAGCACAAAAGTGCCAGAAAATGGCTGCCTCCACACGTTTTCATTGGCACCATTGCTAAGCCTAGGCTGAATCACCTGCCTCCAGTCTCAGCTAGGGACATGGTTTTTTAAACCAGGAAGCCCTGAGCTCCAGGCACACGGCAGCTGTGAAAGGCATCCCAAGGGGAGTAAAAAAGTGCAACAACATGGCAGCTTTCACAGCTTTTTCCTTGGCACCATCCCTATACCTAGGCTGATTTATCTGCCTAGGGTTAGGGTTAGGGCTCAGCCAAGGGCAAGGATTTTTTTAAGCAGGAAGCCCTGAGTTCCAGGCTTACTGCATCTGCCAAAGGCATCCCAAAGGGAGCGCAGAAGTGCCACAACATGGCTGCTTTCACAGCTTTTTCCTTAGGAAGAACCCTAATACCCGGCTGATTTACCTTCCTAGGGTTACTGTTAGGCTTAGGCCTAGGACTTTTAAAACCAGGAAGCCCTGTGCTCCAGGCACACTGCAGCTGTTAAAGGCATCCCAAGGGGAGCGCAAAAGTGACACAACTTGGCTGCCTCCACTGCTATTTCCATGAGACCATCCCGAATCATAGGCTGATTTTCCTTCCTAGGCTTAAGGTTTGAGTTAGGCCTAGGGTTAGTGTTCTTTTAACCAGAAAGCCCTGAGTTCCAAGAACACAGCAGCTGCGAAGGACTACCCAAGAAGAGCGCAGAAGTGCCTCAACATGCCTGCCTCCACAGCTTTTTCCTTGGGGACGTCCCGAAACGAAGGCTGATTTAGAAGCCTCCAGTTTGGGCTAAAGTTGTAGTATTTTAAAGCAGGAAGCCCTGTGCTCCAAGCACACTGCAGCTGTGAAAGGCATCCCAAGGGGAGCGCAAAAGTGCCACAACATGGCTGTCTCCACAGCTTTTCCCTTGGGATAATTCCTAAACCCAGGCTGATTTAAATGACCAGTGTTACGGTTAGGGTTAGGGTTACGCCTAGGTGTAGAGCTTTTTAAACCAGCAAGCTCTGAGCTCCAGGCACACGGCAGCTGCGAAAGGCATCCCAAGGGGAGCACAAAAGTGCCAGAAAATGGCTGCCTCCACACGTTTTCATTGGCACCATTGATTAGCCCAGGCTGAATTACCTGCCTCCAGTCTCAGCTATGGACATGGATTTTTAAACCAGGAAGCCCTGAGCTCCAAACACACGACAGCTGTGAAAGGCATCCCAAGGGGAGTACAAAAGTGCCAGAAAATGGCTGCCTCCACACGTTTTCATTGGCACCATTGATAAGCCTAGGCTGAATTACCTGCCTCCAGTCTCAGCTTGGGACATGGTTTTTTACACCAGGAAGCCCAGAGCTCCAGGCACACGGCAGCTGTGAAAGTTATCCAAAAGGGAGTACAAAAGTGCAACAACATGGCAGCTTTCACAGCTTTTTCCTTGGCACCATCTCTATACCTAGGCTGATTTATCTGCCTAGGGTTAGGGTTAGGGCTCAGCCTAGGGCTAGGATTTTTTTTAACCAGGAAGCCCTGACTTCCAAGCTTACTGCATCTGCCAAAGGCATCCCAAAGGGAGCGCAGAAGGTCCACAACATGGCTGCTTTCACAGCTTTTTCCTTAGGAAGAACCCTAATACCCGGCTGATTTACCTTCACAGGGTTACTGTTAGGCTTAGGCCTAGGACTTTTAAAACCAGGAAGCCCTGTGCTCCAGGCACACTGCAGCTGTTAAAGGCATCCCAAGGGGAGCGCAAAAGTGACACAACTTGGCTGCCTCCACTGCTATTTCCATGAGACCATCCCGAATCATAGGCTGATTTTCCTTCCTAGGCTTAAGGTTTGAGTTAGGCCTAGGGTTAGTGTTCTTTTAACCAGAAAGCCCTGAGTTCCAAGAACACAGCAGCTGCGAAGGACTACCCAAGAAGAGCGCAGAAGTGCCTCAACATGCCTGCCTCCACAGCTTTTTCTTTGGGGACGTCCCGAAATGAAGGCTGATTTAGAAACCTCCAGTTTGGGCTAAAGTTGTGGTTTTTTACACCAGGAAGCCCTGTGCTCCAAGCACACTGCAGCTGTGAAAGGCATCCCAAGGGGAGTGCAAAAGTGCCACAACATGGCTGTCTCCACAGCTTTTCCCTTGGGATAATTCCTAAACCCAGGCTGATTTAAATGACCAGTGTTACGGTTAGGGTTACGGTTACGCCTAGGTGTAGAGCTTTTTAAACCAGCAAGCTCTGGGCTCCAGGCACACGGCTGCTGTGAAAGGCATCCCAAGGGGAGCACAAAAGTGCCAGAAAATGGCTGCCTCCACACGTTTTCATTGACACCATTGCTAAGCCTAGGCTGAATCACCTGCCCCCTGTCTCAGCTAGGGACATGGTTTTTTAAACCAGGAAGCCCTGAGCTCCAGGCACTTGGCAGCTGTGAAAGGCATCCCAAGGGGAGTACAAAAGTGCAACAACATGGCAGCTTTCACAGCTTTTTCCTTGGCACCATCCCTATACCTAGGCTGATTTATCTGCCTAGGGTTAGGGTTAGGGCTCAGCCTAGGGCTAGGATTTTTTTAAGCAGGAAGCCCTGAGTTCCAGGCTTACTGCATCTGCCAAAGGCATCCCAAAGGGAGCGCAGAAGGTCCACAACATGGCTGCTTTCACAGCTTTTTCCTTAGGAAGAACCCTAATACCCGGCTGATTTACCTACCTAGGGTTACTGTTAGGCTCAGGGCTAGGACTTTTAAAACCAGGAAGCCCTGTGCTCCAGGCACACTGCAGCTGTTAAAGGCATCCCAAGGGGAGCACAAAAGTGACACAACTTGGCTGCCTCCACTGGTATTTCCATGAGACCATCCCGAATCATAGGCTGATTTTCCTTCCTAGGCTTAAGGTTTGAGTTAGGCCTAGGGTTAGTGTTCTTTTAACCAGAAAGCCCTGAGTTCCAAGAACACAGCAGCTGCGAAGGACTACCCAAGAAGAGCGCAGAAGTGCCTCAACATGCCTGCCTCCACAGCGTTTTCCTTGGGGACGTCCTGAAACGAAGGCTGATTTAGAAGCCTCCAGTTTGGGCTAAAGTTGTGGTTTTTTACACCAGGAAGCCCTGTGCTCCAAGCTCACTGCAGCTGTGAAAGGCATCCCAAGGGGAGCGCAAAAGTGCCACAACATGGCTGTCTCCACAGATTTTCCCTTGGGATAACTCCTAAACGCAGGCTGATTTAAATGACCAGTGTTACGGTTAGGGTTAGGGTTACGCCTAGGTGTAGAGCTTTTTAAACCAGCAAGCTCTGAGCTCCAGACACACGGCAGCTGTGAAAGGCATCCCAAGGGGAGCACAAAAGTGCCAGAAAATGGCTGCCTCCACACGTTTTCATTGGCACCATTGCTAAGCCTAGGCTGAATCAACTGCCACCAGTCTCAGCTAGGGACATGGTTTTTTAAACCAGGAAGCCCTGAGCTCCAGGCACACGGCAGCTGTGAAAGGCATCCCAAGGGGAGTACAAAAGTGCAACAACATGGCAGCTTTCACAGCTTTTTCCTTGGCACCATCCCTATACCTAGGCTGATTTATCTGCCTAGGGTTAGGGTTAGGGCTCAGCCTAGGGCTAGGATTTTTTTAAGCAGGAAGCCCTGAGTTCCAGGCTTACTGCATCTGCCAAAGGCATCCCAAAGGGAGCGCAGAAGGTCCACAACATGGCTGCTTTCACAGCTTTTTCCTTAGGAAGAACCCTAATACCCGGCTGATTTACCTACCTAGGGTTACTGTTAGGCTCAGGGCTAGGACTTTTAAAACCAGGAAGCCCTGTGCTCCAGGCACACTGCAGCTGTTAAAGGCATCCCAAGGGGAGCGCAAAAGTGACACAACTTGGCTGCCTCCACTGCTATTTCCATGAGACCATCCCGAATCATAGGCTGATTTTCCTTCCTAGGCTTAAGGTTTGAGTTAGGCCTAGGGTTAGTGTTCTTTTAACCAGAAAGCCCTGAGTTCCAAGAACACAGCAGCTGTGAAGGACTACCCAAGAAGAGCGCAGAAGTGCCTCAACATGCCTGCCTCCACAGCGTTTTCCTTGGGGACGTCCTGAAACGAAGGCTGATTTAGAAGCCTCCAGTTTGGGCTAAAGTTGTGGTTTTTTACACCAGGAAGCCCTGTGCTCCAAGCTCACTGCAGCTGTGAAAGGCATCCCAAGGGGAGCGCAAAAGTGCCACAACATGGCTGTCTCCACAGCTTTTCCCTTGGGATAACTCCTAAACGCAGGCTGATTTAAATGACCAGTGTTACGGTTAGGGTTAGGGTTACGCCTAGGTGTAGAGCTTTTTAAACCAGCAAGCTCTGAGCTCCAGGCACACGGCAGCTGTGAAAGGCATCCCAAGGGGAGCACAAAAGTGCCAGAAAATGGCTGCCTCCACACGTTTTCATTGGCACCATTGCTAAGCCTAGGCTGAATCAACTGCCACCAGTCTCAGCTAGGGACATGGTTTTTTAAACCAGGAAGCCCTGAGCTCCAGGCACACGGCAGCTGTGAAAGGCATCCCAAGGGGAGTACAAAAGTGCAACAACATGGCAGCTTTCACAGCTTTTTCCTTGGCACCCTCCCTATACCTAGGCTGATTTATCTGCCTAGGGTTAGGGTTAGGGCTCAGCCTAGGGCTAGGATTTTTTTAACCAGGAAGCCCTGAGTTCCAGGCTTACTGCATCTGCCAAAGGCATCCCAAAGGGAGTGCAGAAGTGCCACAACATGGCTGCTTTCACAGCTTTTTCCTTAGGAAGAACCCTAATACCCGGCTGATTTACCTTCCTAGGGTTACTGTTAGGCTTAGGCCTAGGACTTTTAAAACCAGGAAGCCCTGTGCTCCAGGCACACTGCAGCTGTTAAAGGCATCCCAAGGGGAGCGCAAAAGTGACACAACTTGGGTGCCTCCACTGCTATTTCCATGAGCCCATCCCAAATCATAGGCTGATTTTCCTTCCTAGGCTTAAGGTTTGAGTTAGGCCTAGGGTTAGTGTTCTTTTAACCAGAAAGCCCTGAGTTCCAAGAACACAGCAGCTGCGAAGGACTACCCAAGAAGAGCGCAGAAGTGCCTCAACATGCCTGCCTCCACAGCTTTTTCCTTGGGGACGTCCCGAAACGGAGGCTGATTTAGAAGCCTCCAGTTTGGGCTAAAGTTGTGGTATTTTACACCAGGAAGCCCTGTGCTCCAAGCACACTGCAGCTGTGAAAGGCATCCCAAGGGGAGCGCAAAAGTGCCACAACATGGCTGTCTTCACAGCTTTTCCCTTGGGATAATTCCTAAACCCAGGCTGATTTAAATGACCAGTGTTACGGTTAGGGTTAGGGTTATGCCTAGGTGTAGAGCTTTTTAAACCCAGCAAGCTCTGAGCTCCAGGCACACGGCAGCTGCGAAAGGCATCCCAAGGGGAGCACAAAAGTGCCAGAAAATGGCTGCCTCCACACGTTTTCATTGGCACCATTGCTAAGCCTAAGCTGAATCACCTGCCTCCAGTCTCAGCTAGGGACATGGATTTTTAAACCAGGAAGCCCTGAGCTCCAAGTACATGGCAGCTGTGAAAGGCATCCCAAGGGGAGTAAAAAAGTGCAACAACATGGCAGCTTTCACGGCTTTTTCCTTGGTACCATCCCTATACCTAGGCTGATTTATCTGCCTAGAGTTAGGGTTAGGGCTCAGCCTAGGGCTAGGATTTTTTTTAACCAGGAAGCCCTGAGTTCCAGGCTTACTGCATCTGCCAAAGGCATCCCAAAGGGAGCGCAGAAGTGCCACAACATGGCTGCTTTCACAGCTTTTTCCTTAGGAAGAACCCTAATACCCGGCTGAATTTACCTTCCTAGGGTTACTCTTAGGCTCAGGCTAGGACTTTTAAAACCAGGAAGCCCTGTGCTCCAGGCACACTGCAGCTGTTAAAGGCATCCCCAAGGGGAGCGCAAAAGTGACACAACTTGGCTGCCTCCACTGCTATTTCCATGAGACCATCCCGAATCATAGGCTGATTTTCCTTCCTAGGCTTAAGGTTTGAGTTAATCCTACGGTTAGTGTTCTTTTAACCAGAAAGCCCTGATTTCCAAGAACACAGCAGCTGCGAAGGACTACCCAAGAAGAGCGCAGAAGTGCCTCAACATGCCTGCCTCCACAGCTTTTTCCTTGGGGACGTCCCGAAACGAAGGCTGATTTAGAAGCCTCCAGTTTGGGCTAAAGTTGTGGTATTTTACACCAGGAAGCCCTGTGCTCCAAGCACACTGCAGCTGTGAAAGGCATCCCAAGGGGAGCGCAAAAGTGCCACAACATGGCTGTCTCCACAGCTTTTCCCTTGGGATAATTCCTAAACCCAGGCTGATTTAAATGACCAGTGTTACGGTTAGGGTTAGGGTTACGCCTAGGTGTAGAGCTTTTTAAACCAGCAAGCTCTGAGCTCCAGGCACACGGCAGCTGCGAAAGGCATCCCAAGGGGAGCACAAAAGTGCCAGAAAATGGCTGCCTCCACACGTTTTCATTGGCACCATTGCTAAGCCTAGGCTGAATCACCTGCCTCCAGTCTCAGCTAGGGACATGGTTTTTTAAACCAGGAAGCCCTGAGCTCCAGGCACACGGCAGCTGTGAAAGGCATCCCAAGGGGAGTAAAAAAGTGCAACAACATGGCAGCTTTCACAGCTTTTTCCTTGGCACCATCCCTATACCTAGGCTGATTTATCTGCCTAGAGTTAGGGTTAGGGCTCAGCCTAGGGCTAGGATTTTTTTTAACCAGGAAGCCCTGAGTTCCAGGCTTACTGCATCTGCCAAAGGCATCCCAAAGGGAGCGCAGAAGTGCCCACAACATGCTGCTTTCACAGCTTTTTCCTTAGGAAGAACCCTAATACCCGGCTGATTTACCTTCCTAGGGTTACTCTTAGGCTCAGGCCTAGGACTTTTAAAACCAGGAAGCCCTGTGCTCCAGGCACACTGCAGCTGTTAAAGGCATCCCAAGGGGAGCGCAAAAGTGACACAACTTGGCTGCCTCCACTGCTATTTCCATGAGACCATCCCGAATCATAGGCTGATTTTCCTTCCTAGGCTTAAGGTTTGAGTTAATCCTACGGTTAGTGTTCTTTTAACCAGAAAGCCCTGAGTTCCAAGAACACAGCAGCTGCGAAGGACTACCCAAGAAGAGCGCAGAAGTGCCTCAACATGCCTGCCTCCACAGCTTTTTCCTTGGGGACGTCCCGAAACGAAGGCTGATTTAGAAGCCTCCAGTTTGGCTAAAGTTGTGGTTTTGTAAACCAGGAAGCCCTGTGCTCCAAGCACACTGCAGCTGTCAAAAGGCATCCCAAGGGGGAGCGCAAAAGTGCCACAACATGGCTGTCTCCACAGCTTTTCCCTTGGGATAATTCCTAAACCCAGGCTGATTTAAATGACCAGTGTTACGGTTAGGGTTAGGGTTACGCCTAGGTGTAGAGCTTTTTAAACCAGCAAGCTCTGAGCTCCAGGCACACGGCAGCTGCGAAAGGCATCCCAAGGGGAGCACAAAAGTGCCAGAAAATGGCTGCCTCCACACGTTTTCATTGGCACCATTGCTAAGCCTAGGCTGAATCACCTGCCTCCAGTCTCAGCTAGGGACATGGTTTTTTAAACCAGGAAGCCCCTGAGCTCCAAGCACACGGCAGCTGTGAAAGGCATCCCAAGGGGAGTACAAAAGTGCAACAACATGGCAGCTTTCACAGCTTTTTCCTTGGCACCATCCCTATACCTAGGCTGATTTATCTGCCTAGGGTTAGGGTTAGGGCTCAGCCTAGGGCTAGGATTTTTTTTAACCAGGAAGCCCTGAGTTCCAAGCTTACGGCATCTGCCAAAGGCATCCCAAAGGGAGCGCAGAAGGTCCACAACATGGCTGCTTTCACAGCTTTTTTCCTTAGGAAGAACCCTAATACCCGGCTGATTTACCTTCCTAGGGTTACTGTTAGGCTTAGGCCTAGGACTTTTAAAACCAGGAAGCCCTGTGCTCCAGGCACACTGCAGCTGTTAAAGGCATCCCAAGGGGAGCGCAAAAGTGACCCAACTTGGCTGCCTCCACTGCTATTTCCATGAGACCATCCCGAATCATAGGCTGATTTTCCTTCCTAGGCTTAAGGTTTGAGTTAGGCCTAGGGTTAGTGTTCTTTTAACCAGAAAGCCCTGAGATCCAAGAACACAGCAGCTGCGAAGGACTACCCAAGAAGAGCGCAGAAGTGCCTCAACATGCCTGCCTCCACAGCTTTTTCTTTGGGGACGTCCCGAAATGAAGGCTGATTTAGAAACCTCCAGTTTGGGCTAAAGTTGTGGTTTTTTACACCAGGAAGCCCTGTGCTCCAAGCACACTGCAGCTGTGAAAGGCATCCCAAGGGGAGTGCAAAAGTGCCACAACATGGCTGTCTCCACAGCTTTTCCCTTGGGATAATTCCTAAACCCCAGGCTGATTTAAATGACCAGTGTTACGGTTAGGGTTACGGTTACGCCTAGGTGTAGAGCTTTTTAAACCATCAAGCTCTGGGCTCCAGGCACACGGCAGCTGCGAAAGGCATCCCAAGGGGAGCACAAAAGTGCCAGAAAATGGCTGCCTCCACACGTTTTCATTGACACCATTGCTAAGCCTAGGCTGAATCACCTGCCCCCTGTCTCAGCTAGGGACATGGTTTTTTAAACCAGGAAGCCCTGAGCTCCAGGCACACGGCAGCTGTGAAAGGCATCCCAAGGGGAGTACAAAAGTGCAACAACATGGCAGCTTTCACAGCTTTTTCCTTGGCACCATCCCTATACCTAGGCTGATTTATCTGCCTAGGGTTAGGGTTAGGGCTCAGCCTAGGGCTAGGATTTTTTTAAGCAGGAAGCCCTGAGTTCCAGGCTTACTGCATCTGCCAAAGGCATCCCAAAGGGAGCGCAGAAGGTCCACAACATGGCTGCTTTCACAGCTTTTTCCTTAGGAAGAACCCTAATACCCGGCTGATTTACCTACCTAGGGTTACTGTTAGGCTCAGGGCTAGGACTTTTAAAACCAGGAAGCCCTGTGCTCCAGGCACACTGCAGCTGTTAAAGGCATCCCAAGGGGAGCGCAAAAGTGACACAACTTGGCTGCCTCCACTGCTATTTTCCATGAGACCATCCCGAATCATAGGCTGATTTTCCTTCCTAGGCTTAAGGGTTTGAGTTAGGCCTAGGGTTAGTGTTCTTTTAACCAGAAAGCCCTGAGTTCCAAGAACTCAGCAGCTGCGAAGGACTACCCAAGAAGAGCGCAGAAGTGCCTCAACATGCCTGCCTCCACAGCTTTTTCCTTGGGGACGTCCCGAAACGAAGGCTGATTTAGAAGCCTCCAGTTTGGGCTAAAGTTGTGGTATTTTACACCAGGAAGCCCTGTGCTCCAAGCACACTGCAGCTGTGAAAGGCATCCCAAGGGGAGCGCAAAAGTGCCACAACATGGCTGTCTCCACAGCTTTTCCCTTGGGATAATTCCTAAACCCAGGTCATTTAAAATGACCAGTGTTACGGTTAGTGTTAGGGTTACGCCTAGGTGTAGAGCTTTTTAAACCAGCAAGCTCTGAGCTCCAGGCACACGGCAGCTGCGAAAGGCATCCCAAGGGGAGCACAAAAGTGCCAGAAAATGGCTGCCTCCACACGTTTTCATTGGCACCATTGCTAAGCCTAGGCTGAATCACCTGCCCCCCTGTCTCAGCTAGGGACATGGTTTTTTAAACCAGGAAGCCCTGAGCTCCAGGCACACGGCAGCTGTGAAAGGCATCCCAAGGGGAGTACAAAAGTGCAACAACATGGCAGCTTTCACAGCTTTTTCCTTGGCACCATCCCTATACCTAGGCTGATTTATCTGCCTAGGGTTAGGGTTAGGGCTCAGCCTAGGGCTGGGATTTTTTTAAGCAGGAAGCCCTGAGTTCCAGGCTTACTGCATCTGCCAAAGGCATCCCAAAGGGAGCGCAGAAGGTCCCACAACATGGCTGCTTTCACAGCTTTTTCCTTAGGAAGAACCCTAATACCCGGCTGATTTACCTTCCTAGGGTTACTGTTAGGCTCAGGGCTAGGACTTTTAAAACCAGGAAGCCCTGTGCTCCAGGCACACTGCAGCTGTTAAAGGCATCCCAAGGGGAGGCGCAAAAGTGACACAACTTGGCTGCCTCCACTGCTATTTCCATGAGACCATCCCGAATCATAGGCTGATTTTCCTTCCTAGGCTTAAGGTTTGAGTTAGCCTAGGGTTAGTGTTCTTTTAACCAGAAAGCCCTGAGTTCCAAGAACACAGCAGCTGCGAAGGACTACCCAAGAAGAGCGCAGAAGTGCCTCAACATGCCTGCCTCCACAGCTTTTTCCTTGGGGACGTCCCGAAACGGAGGCTGATTTAGAAGCCTCCAGTTTGGGCTAAAGTTGTGGTATTTTACACCAGGAAGCCCTGTGCTCCAAGCACACTGCAGCTGTGAAAGGCATCCCAAGGGGAGCGCAAAAGTGCCACAACATGGCTGTCTCCACAGCTTTTCCCTTGGGATAATTCCTAAACCCAGGTCATTTAAATGACCAGTGTTACGGTTAGGGTTAGGGTTACGCCTAGGTGTAGAGCTTTTTAAACCAGCAAGCTCTGAGCTCCAGGCACACGGCAGCAGCGAAAGGCATCCCAAGGGGAGCACAAAAGTGCCAGAAAATGGCTGCCTCCACACGTTTTCATTGGCACCATTGCTAAGCCTAAGCTGAATCACCTGCCTCCAGTCTCAGCTAGGGACATGGATTTTTAAACCAGGAAGCCCTGAGCTCCAAGTACACGGCAGCTGTGAAAGGCATCCCAAGGGGAGTAAAAAAGTGCAACAACATGGCAGCTTTCACGGCTTTTTCCTTGGTACCATCCCTATACATAGGCTGATTTATCTGCCTAGAGTTAGGGTTAGGGCTCAGCCTAGGGCTAGGATTTTTTTTTAACCAGGAAGCCCTGAGTTCCAGACTTACTGCATCTGCCAAAGGCATCCCAAAGGGAGCGCAGAAGGTCCACAACATGGCTGCTTTCACAGCTTTTTCCTTAGGAAGAACCCTAATACCCGGCTGATTTACCTTCCTAGGGTTACTGTTAGGCTTAGGCCTAGGACTTTTAAAACCAGGAAGCCCTGTGCTCCAGGCACACTGCAGCTGTTAAAGGCATCCCAAGGGGAGCGCAAAAGTGACACAACTTGGCTGCCTCCACTGCTATTTCCATGAGACCATCCCGAATCATAGGCTGATTTTCCTTCCTAGGCTTAAGGTTTGAGTTAGGCCTAGGGTTAGTGTTCTTTTAACCAGAAAGCCCTGAGTTCCAAGAACACAGCAGCTGCGAAGGACTACCCAAGAAGAGCGCAGAAGTGCCTCAACATGCCTGCCTCCACAGCTTTTTCCTTGGGGACGTCCCGAAACGAAGGCTGATTTAGAAGCCTCCAGTTTGGGCTAAAGTTGTAGTATTTTAAAGCAGGAAGCCCTGTGCTCCAAGCACACTGCAGCTGTGAAAGGCATCCCAAGGGGGAGCGCAAAAGTGCCACAACATGGCTGTCTCCACAGCTTTTCCCTTGGGATAATTCCTAAACCCAGGCTGATTTAAATGACCAGTGTTACGGTTAGGGTTAGGGTTACGTCTAGGTGTAGAGCTTTTTAAACCAGCAAGCTCTGAGCTCCAGGCACACGGCAGCTGCGAAAGGCATCCCAAGGGGAGCACAAAAGTGCCAGAAAATGGCTGCCTCCACACGTTTTCATTGGCACCATTGCTAAGCCTAGGCTGAATCACCTGCCTCCAGTCTCAGCTAGGGACATGGTTTTTTAAACCAGGAAGCCCTGAGCTCCAAGCACACGGCAGCTGTGAAAGGCATCCCAAGGGGAGTACAAAAGTGCAACAACATGGCAGCTTTCACAGCTTTTTCCTTGGCACCATCCCTATACCTAGGCTGATTTATCTGCCTAGGGTTAGGGTTAGGGCTCAGCCTAGGGCTAGGATTTTTTTTAACCAGGAAGCCCTGAGTTCCAAGCTTACTGCATCTGCCAAAGGCATCCCAAAGGGAGCGCAGAAGGTCCACAACATGGCTGCTTTCACAGCTTTTTCCTTAGGAAGAACCCTAATACCCAGCTGATTTACCTTCCTAGGGTTACTGTTAGGCTTAGGCCTAGGACTTTTAAAACCAGGAAGCCCTGTGCTCCAGGCACACTGCAGCTGTTAAAGGCATCCCAAGGGGAGCGCAAAAGTGACACAACTTGGCTGCCTCCACTGCTATTTCCATGAGACCATCCCGAATCATAGGCTGATTTTCCTTCCTAGGCTTAAGGTTTGAGTTAGGCCTACGGTTAGTGTTCTTTTAACCAGAAAGCCCTGAGTTCCAAGAACACAGCAGCTGCGAAGGACTACCCAAGAAGAGCGAAGAAGTGCCTCAACATGCCTGCCTCCACAGCTTTTTCTTTGGGGACGTCCCGAAATGAAGCCTGATTTAGAAACCTCCAGTTTGGGCTAAAGTTGTGGTTTTTTACACCAGGAAGCCCTGTGCTCCAAGCACACTGCAGCTGTGAAAGGCATCCCAAGGGGAGTGCAAAAGTGCCACAACATGGCTGTCTCCACAGCTTTTCCCTTGGGATAATTCCTAAACCCAGGCTGATTTAAATGACCAGTGTTACGGTTAGGGTTACGGTTACGCCTAGGTGTAGAGCTTTTTAAACCATCAAGCTCTGGGCTCCAGGCACACGGCAGCTGCGAAAGGCATCCCAAGGGGAGCACAAAAGTGCCAGAAAATGGCTGCCTCCACACGTTTTCATTGACACCATTGCTAAGCCTAGGCTGAATCACCTGCCCCCTGTCTCAGCTAGGGACATGGTTTTTTAAACCAGGAAGCCCTGAGCTCCAGGCACACGGCAGCTGTGAAAGGCATCCCAAGGGGAGTACAAAAGTGCAACAACATGGCAGCTTTCACAGCTTTTTCCTTGGCACCATCCCTATACCTAGGCTGATTTATCTGCCTAGGGTTAGGGTTAGGGCTCAGCCTAGGGCTAGGATTTTTTTAACCAGGAAGCCCTGAGTTCCAGGCTTACTGCATCTGCCAAAGGCATCCCAAAGGGAGCGCAGAAGGTCCACAACATGGCTGCTTTCACAGCTTTTTCCTTTGGAAGAACCCTAATACCCGGCTGATTTACCTACCTAGGGTTACTGTTAGGCTCAGGGCTAGGACTTTTAAAACCAGGAAGCCCTGTGCTCCAGGCACACTGCAGCTGTTAAAGGCATCCCAAGGGGAGTGCAAAAGTGACACAACTTGGCTGCCTCCACTGCTATTTCCATGAGACCATCCCGAATCATAGGCTGATTTTCCTTCCTAGGCTTAAGGTTTGAGTTAGGCCTAGGGTTAGTGTTCTTTTAACCAGAAAGCCCTGAGTTCCAAGAACACAGCAGCTGCGAAGGACTACCCAAGAAGAGCGCAGAAGTGCCTCAACATGCCTGCCTCCACAGCGTTTTCCTTGGGGACGTCCTGAAACGAAGGCTGATTTAGAAGCCTCCAGTTTGGGCTAAAGTTGTGGTTTTTTACACCAGGAAGCCATGTGCTCCAAGCACACTGCAGCTGTGAAAGGCATCCCAAGGGGAGCGCAAAAGTGCCACAACATGGCTGTCTCCACAGCTTTTCCCTTGGGATAATTCCTAAACCCAGGCTGATTTAAATGACCAGTGTTACGGTTAGGGTTAGGGTTACGCCTAGGTGTAGAGCTTTTTAAACCAGCAAGCTCTGAGCTCCAGACACACGGCAGCTGTGAAAGGCATCCCAAGGGGAGCACAAAAGTGCCAGAAAATGGCTGCCTCCACACGTTTTCATTGGCACCATTGCTAAGCCTAGGCTGAATCACCTGCCACCAGTCTCAGCTAGGGACATGGTTTTTTAAACCAGGAAGCCCTGAGCTCCAGGCACACGGCAGCTGTGAAAGGCATCCCAAGGGGAGTACAAAAGTGCAACAACATGGCAGCTTTCACAGCTTTTTCCTTGGCACCCCTCCCTATACCTAGGCTGATTTATCTGCCTAGGGTTAGGGTTAGGGCTCAGCCTAGGGCTAGGATTTTTTTAAGCAGGAAGCCCTGAGTTCCAGGCTTACTGCATCTGCCAAAGGCATCCCAAAGGGAGCGCAGAAGGTCCACAACATGGCTGCTTTCACAGCTTTTTCCTTAGGAAGAACCCTAATACCCGGCTGATTTACCTTCCTAGGGTTACTTTTAGGCTTAGGCCTAGGACTTTTAAAACCAGGGAGCCCTGTGCTCCAGGCACACTGCAGCTGTTAAAGGCATCCCAAGGGGAGCGCAAAAGTGACACAACTTGGCTGCCTCCACTGCTATTTCCATGAGACCATCCCAAATCATAGGCTGATTTTCCTTCCTAGGCTTAAGGTTTGAGTTAGGCCTAGGGTTAGTGTTCTTTTAACCAGAAAGCCCTGAGTTCCAAGAACACAGCAGCTGCGAAGGACTACCCAAGAAGAGCGCAGAAGTGCCTCAACATGCCTGCCTCCACAGCTTTTTCCTTGGGGACGTCCCGAAACGGAGGCTGATTTAGAAGCCTCCAGTTTGGGCTAAAGTTGTGGTATTTTACACCAGGAAGCCCTGTGCTCCAAGCACACTGCAGCTGTGAAAGGCATCCCAAGGGGAGCGCAAAAGTGCCACAACATGGCTGTCTTCACAGCTTTTCCCTTGGGATAATTCCTAAACCCAGGCTGATTTAAATGACCAGTGTTACGGTTAGGGTTAGGGTTATGCCTAGGTGTAGAGCTTTTTAAACCAGCAAGCTCTGAGCTCCAGGCACACGGCAGCTGCGAAAGGCATCCCAAGGGGAGCACAAAAGTGCCAGAAAATGGCTGCCTCCACACGTTTTCATTGGCACCATTGCTAAGCCTAAGCTGAATCACCTGCCTCAAGTCTCAGCTAGGGACATGGATTTTTAAACCAGGAAGCCCTGAGCTCCAAGTACACGGCAGCTGTGAAAGGCATCCCAAGGGGAGTAAAAAAGTGCAACAACATGGCAGCTTTCACAGCTTTTTCCTTGGCACCATCCCTATACCTAGGCTGATTTATCTGCCTAGGGTTAGGGTTAGGGCTCAGCCTAGGGCTAGGATTTTTTTTAACCAGGAAGCCCTGAGTTCCAGGCTTACTGCATCTGCCAAAGGCATCCCAAAGGGAGCGCAGAAGGTCCACAACATGGCTGCTTTCACAGCTTTTTCCTTAGGAAGAACCCTAATACCCGGCTGATTTACCTTCCTAGGGTTACTGTTAGGCTTAGGCCTAGGACTTTTAAAACCAGGAAGCCCTGTGCTCCAGGCACACTGCAGCTGTTAAAGGCATCCCAAGGGGAGCGCAAAAGTGACACAACTTGGCTGCCTCCACTGCTATTTCCATGAGACCATCCCGAATCATAGGCTGATTTTCCTTCCTAGGCTTAAGGTTTGAGTTAGGCCTAGGGTTAGTGTTCTTTTAACCAGAAAGCCCTGAGTTCCAAGAACACAGCAGCTGCGAAGGACTACCCAAGAAGAGCGCAGAAGTGCCTCAACATGCCTGCCTCCACAGCTTTTTCCTTGGGGACGTCCCGAAACGAAGGCTGATTTAGAAGCCTCCAGTTTGGGCTAAAGTTGTGGTTTTTTACACCAGGAAGCCCTGTGCTCCAAGCACACTGCAGCTGTGAAAGGCATCCCAAGGGGAGCGCAAAAGTGCCACAACATGGCTGTCTCCACAGCTTTTCCCTTGGGATAATTCCTAAACCCAGGCTGATTTAAATGACCAGTGTTACGGTTAGGGTTAGGGTTACGCCTAGGTGTAGAGCTTTTTAAACCAGCAAGCTCTGAGCTCCAGGCACACGGCAGCTGCGAAAGGCATCCCAAGGGGAGCACAAAAGTGCCAGGAAATGGCTGCCTCCACACGTTTTCATTGGCACCATTGCTAAGCCTAGGCTGAATCACCTGCCTCCAGTCTCAGCTAGGGACATGGATTTTTAAACCAGGAAGCCCTGAGCTCCAAGCACAGGGCAGCTGTGAAAGGCATCCCAAGGGGAGTACAAAAGTGCAACAACATGGCAGCTTTCACGGCTTTTTCCTTGGCACCATCCCTATACCTAGGCTGATTTATCTGCCTGGAGTTAGGGTTAGGTCTCAGCCTAGGGCTAGGATTTTTTTTAACCAGGAAGCCCTGAGTTCCAGGCTTACTGCATCTGCCAAAGGCATCCCAAAGGGAGCGCAGAAGGTCCACAACATGGCTGCTTTCACAGCTTTTTCCTTAGGAAGAACCCTAATACCCGGCTGATTTACCTTCCTAGGGTTACTCTTAGGCTCAGGCCTAGGACTTTTAAAACCAGGAAGCCCTGTGCTCCAGGCACACTGCAGCTGTTAAAGGCATCCCAAGGGGAGCGCAAAAGTGACACAACTCGGCTGCCTCCACTGCTATTTCCATGAGACCATCCCGAATCATAGGCTGATTTTCCTTCTTAGGCTTAAGGTTTGAGTTAGGCCTAGGGTTAGTGTTCTTTTAACCAGAAAGCCCTGAGTTCCAAGAACACAGCAGCTGCGAAGGACTACCCAAGAAGAGCGCAGAAGTGCCTCAACATGCCTGCCTCCACAGCTTTTTCCTTGGGGACGTCCCGAAACGAAGGCTGATTTAGAAGCCTCCAGTTTGGGCTAAAGTTGTGGTTTTTTACACCAGGAAGCCCTGTGCTCCAAGCACACTGCAGCTGTGAAAGGCATCCCAAGGGGAGCGCAAAAGTGCCACAACATGGCTGTCTCCACAGCTTTTCCCTTGGGATAATTCCTAAACCCAGGCTGATTTAAATGACCAGTGTTACGGTTAGGGTTAGGGTTACGCCTAGGTGTAGAGCTTTTTAAACCAGCAAGCTCTGAGCTCCAGGCACACGGCAGCTGCGAAAGGCATCCCAAGGGGAGCACAATAGTGCCAGAAAATGGCTGCCTCCACACGTTTTCATTGGCACCATTGCTAAGCCTAGGCTGAATCACCTGCCTCCAGTCTCAGCTAGGGACATGGTTTTTTAAACCAGGAAGCCCTGATCTCGAAGCACACGGCAGCTGTGAAAGGCATCCCAAGGGGAGTACAAAAGTGCAACAACATGGCAGCTTTCACAGCTTTTTCCTTGGCACCATCCCTATACCTAGGCTGATTTATCTGCCTAGAGTTAGGGTTAGGGCTCAGCCTAGGGCTAGGATTTTTTTAACCAGGAAGCCGTGAGTTCCAGGCTTACTGCATCTGCCAAAGGCATCCCAAAGGGAGTGCAGAAGGTCCACAACATGGCTGCTTTCACAGCTTTTTCCTTAGGAAGAACCCTAATACCCGGCTGATTTACCTTCCTAGGGTTACTCTTAGGCTCAGGCCTAGGACTTTTAAAACCAGGAAGCCCTGTGCTCCAGGCACACTGCAGCTGTTAAAGGCATCCCAAGGGGAGCGCAAAAGTGACACAACTTGGCTGCCTCCACTGCTATTTCCATGAGACCATCCCGAATCATAGGCTGATTTTCCTTCCTAGGCTTAAGGTTTGAGTTAGGTATAGAGTTATTGTTCTTTTAATCAGAAAGCCCTGAGTTCAACGAGCACAGCAGCTGTGTAGGACTGCCCAAGAAGAGCGCAGAAGTCCCTCAACGTGCCTGCCCCCAAAGCTTTTTCCTTGGGGACGTCCCGAAACGAAGGCTGATTTCGAAGCCTCCAGTTTGGGTTGAAGTTGTGGGTTTTTACACCAGGAAGCCCAGTGCTCCAAGCACACTGCAGCTGTGAAAGGCATCCCAAGGGGAGCGCAAAAGTGCCACAACATGGCTGTCTTCACAGCTTTTCCCTTGGGATAATTCCTAAACCCAGGCTGATTTAAATGACAGGTGTTACGGTTAGGGTTAGGGTTACGCCTAGGTGTAGAGCTTTTTAAACCAGCAAGCTCTGAGCTCCAGGCACACGGCAGCTGCGAAAGGCATCCCAAGGGGAGCACAAAAGTGCCAGAAAATGGCTGCCTCCACACGTTTTCATTGGCACCATTGCTAAGCCTAAGCTGAATCACCTGCCTCAAGTCTCAGCTAGGGACATGGATTTTTAAACCAGGAAGCCCTGAGCTCCAAGTACACGGCAGCTGTGAAAGGCATCCCAAGGGGAGTAAAAAAGTGCAACAACATGGCAGCTTTCACAGCTTTTTCCTTGGCACCATCCCTATACCTAGGCTGATTTATCTGCCTAGAGTTAGGGTTAGGGCTCAGCCTAGGGCTAGGATTTTTTTTAACCAGGAAGCCCTGAGTTCCAGGCTTACTGCATCTGCCAAAGGCATCCCAAAGGGAGCGCAGAAGGTCCACAACATGGCTGCTTTCACAGCTTTTTCCTTAGGAAGAACCCTAATACCCGGCTGATTTACCTTCCTAGGGTTACTGTTAGGCTTAGGCCTAGGACTTTTAAAACCAGGAAGCCCTGTGCTCCAGGCACACTGCAGCTGTTAAAGGCATCCCAAGGGGAGCGCAAAAGTGACACAACTTGGCTGCCTCCACTGCTATTTCCATGAGACCATCCCGAATCATAGGCTGATTTTCCTTCCTAGGCTTAAGGTTTGAGTTAGGCCTAGGGTTAGTGTTCTTTTAACCAGAAAGCCCTGAGTTCCAAGAACACAGCAGCTGCGAAGGACTACCCAAGAAGAGCGCAGAAGTGCCTCAACATGCCTGCCTCCACAGCTTTTTCCTTGGGGACGTCCCGAAACGAAGGCTGATTTAGAAGCCTCCAGTTTGGGCTAAAGTTGTGGTTTTTTACACCAGGAAGCCCTGTGCTCCAAGCACACTGCAGCTGTGAAAGGCATCCCAAGGGGAGCGCAAAAGTGCCACAACATGGCTGTCTCCACAGCTTTTCCCTTGGGATAATTCCTAAACCCAGGCTGATTTAAATGACCAGTGTTACGGTTAGGGTTAGGGTTACGCCTAGGTGTAGAGCTTTTTAAACCAGCAAGCTCTGAGCTCCAGGCACACGGCAGCTGCGAAAGGCATCCCAAGGGGAGCACAAAAGTGCCAGGAAATGGCTGCCTCCACACGTTTTCATTGGCACCATTGCTAAGCCTAGGCTGAATCACCTGCCTCCAGTCTCAGCTAGGGACATGGTTTTTTAAACCAGGAAGCCCTGAGCTCCAAGCACAGGGCAGCTGTGAAAGGCATCCCAAGGGGAGTACAAAAGTGCAACAACATGGCAGCTTTCACAGCTTTTTCCTTGGCACCATCCCTATACCTAGGCTGATTTATCTGCCTAGAGTTAGGGTTAGGGCTCAGCCTAGGGCTAGGATTTTTTTAACCAGGAAGCCGTGAGTTCCAGGCTTACTGCATCTGCCAAAGGCATCCCAAAGGGAGTGCAGAAGGTCCACAACATGGCTGCTTTCACAGCTTTTTCCTTAGGAAGAACCCTAATACCCGGCTGATTTACCTTCCTAGGGTTACTCTTAGGCTCAGGCCTAGGACTTTTAAAACCAGGAAGCCCTGTGCTCCAGGCACACTGCAGCTGTTAAAGGCATCCCAAGGGGAGCGCAAAAGTGACACAACTTGGCTGCCTCCACTGCTATTTCCATGAGACCATCCCGAATCATAGGCTGATTTTCCTTCCTAGGCTTAAGGTTTGAGTTAGGTATAGAGTTATTGTTCTTTTAATCAGAAAGCCCTGAGTTCAACGAGCACAGCAGCTGTGTAGGACTGCCCAAGAAGAGCGCAGAAGTCCCTCAACGTGCCTGCCCCCAAAGCTTTTTCCTTGGGGACGTCCCGAAACGAAGGCTGATTTAGAAGCCTCCAGTTTGGGTTGAAGTTGTGGGTTTTTACACCAGGAAGCCCTGTGCTCCAAGCACACTGCAGCTGTGAAAGGCATCCCAAGGGGAGCGCAAAAGTGCCACAACATGGCTGTCTCCACAGCTTTTCCCTTGGGATAATTCCTAAACCCAGGCTGATTTAAATGACCAGTGTTACGGTTAGGGTTAGGGTTACGCCTAGGTGTAGAGCTTTTTAAACCAGCAAGCTCTGAGCTCCAGGCACACGGCAGCTGCGAAAGGCATCCCAAGGGGAGCACAAAAGTGCCAGAAAATGGCTGCCTCCACAAGTTTTCATTGGCACCATTGCTAAAGCCTAGGCTGAATTACCTGCCTCCAGTCTCATCTAGGGACATGGTTTTTTAAACCAGGAAGCCCTGAGCTCCAGGCACATGGCAGCTGTGAAAGGCATCCCAAGGGGAGTACAAAAGTGCAAATACATGGCAGCTTTCACAGTTTTTCCTTAGGAAGAACCCTAATACCCGGCTGATTTACCTTCCTAGGGTTACTGTTAGGCTTAGGCCTAGGACTTTTAAAACCAGGAAGCCCTGTGCTCCAGGCACACTGCAGCTGTGAAAGGCATCCCAAGGGGAGCGCAAAAGTGACACAACTTGGCTGCCTCCACTGCTATTTCCATGAGACCATCCCGAATCATAGGCTGATTTTCCTTCCTAGGCTTAAGGTTTGAGTTAGGCCCAGGGTTACTGTTCTTTTAACCAGAAAGCCCTGAGTTCCAAGAACACAGCAGCTGCGAAGGACTACCCAAGAAGAGCGCAGAAGTGCCTCAACATGCCTGCCTCCACAGCTTTTTCCTTGGGGACGTCCCGAAACGAAGGCTGATTTAGAAGCCTCCAGTTTGGGCTAAAGTTGTGGTTTTTTAAACCAGGAAGCCCTGTGCTCCAAGCACACTGCAGCTGTGAAAGGCATCCCAAGGGGAGCGCAAAAGTGCCACAACATGGCTGTCTCCACAGCTTTTCCCTTGGGATAATTACTAAACCCAGGCTGATTTAAATGACCAGTGTTACGGTTAGGGTTAGGGTTACGCCTAGGTGTAGAGCTTTTTAAACCAGCAAGCTCTGAGCTCCAGGCACACGGCAGCTGCGAAAGGCATCCCAAGGGGAGCACAAAAGTGCCAGAAAATGGCTGCCTCCACACGTTTTCATTGGCACCATTGCTAAGCCTAGGCTGAATCACCTGCCTCCAGTCTCAGCTAGGGACATGGTTTTTTAAACCAGGAAGCCCTGAGCTCCGGGCACACGGCAGCTGTGAAAGGCATCCCAAGGGGAGTATAAAAGTGCAACAACATGGCAGCTTTCACAGCTTTTTCCTTGGCACCATCCCTATACCTAGGCTGATTTATCTGCCTAGGGTTAGGGTTAGGGCTCAGCCTAGGGCTAGGATTTTTTAAAGCAGGAAGCCCTGAGTTCCAGGCTTACTGCATCTGCCAAAGGCATCCCAAAGGGAGCGCAGAAGTGCCACAACATGGCTGCTTTCACAGCTTTTTCCTTAGGAAGAACCCTAATACCCGGCTGATTTACCTTCCTAGGGTTACTGTTAGGCTTAGGCCTAGGACTTTTAAAACCAAGAAGCCCTGTGCTCCAGGCACACTGCAGCTTTTAAAGGCATCCCAATGGGAGCGCAAAAGTGACACAACTTGGCTGCCTCCACTGCTATTTCCATGAGACCATCCCGAATCATAGGCTGATTTTCCTTCCTAGGCTTAAGGTTTGAGTTAGGCCTAGGGTTAGTGTTCTTTTAACCAGAAAGCCCTGAGTTCCAAGAACACAGCAGCTGCGAAGGACTACCCAAGAAGAGCGCAGAAGTGCCTCAACATGCCTGCCTCCACAGCGTTTTCCTTGGGGACGTCCCGAAACGGAGGCTGATTTAGAAGCCTCCAGTTTGGGCTAAAGTTGTGGTATTTTACACCAGGAAGCCCTGTGCTCCAAGCACACTGCAGCTGTGAAAGGCATCCCAAGGGGAGTGCAAAAGTGCCACAACATGGCTGTCTCCACAGCTTTTCCCTTGGGATAATTCCTAAACCCAGCCGAATTCAAATGACCAGTGTTACGGTTAGGGTTAGGGTTACGCCTAGGTGTAGAGCTTTTTAAACCAGCAAGCTCTGAGCTCCAGGCACACGGCAGCTGCGAAAGGCATCCCAAGGGGAGCACAAAAGTGCCAGAAAATGGCTGCCTCCACACGTTTTCATTGGCACCATTGCTAAGCCTAGGCTGAATCACCTGCCTCCAGTCTCAGCTAGGGACATGGATTTTTAAACCAGGAAGCCCTGAGCTCCAAGCACACGACAGCTGTGAAAGGCATCCCAAGGGGAGTACAAAAGTGCAACAACATGGCAGCTTTCACAGCTTTTTCCTTGGCACCATCCCTATACCTAGGCTGATTTATCTGCCTAGAGTTAGGGTTAGGGCTCAGCCTAGGGCTAGGATTTTTTTAAGCAGGAAGCCCTGAGTTCCAGGCTTACTGCATCTGCCAAAGGCATCCCAAAGGGAGCGCAGAAGGTCCACAACATGGCTGCTTTCACAGCTTTTTCCTTAGGAAGAACCCTAATACCCGGCTGATTTACCTTCCTAGGGTTACTGTTAGGCTTAGGCCTAGGACTTTTAAAACCAGGAAGCCCTGTGCTCCAGGCACACTGCAGCTGTGAAAGGCATCCCAAGGGGAGCGCAAAAGTGACACAACTTGGCTGCCTCCACTGCTATTTCCATGAGACCATCCCGAATCATAGGCTGATTTTCCTTCCTAGGCTTAAGGTTTGAGTTAGGCCTAGGGTTAGTGTTCTTTTAACCAGAAAGCCCTGAGTTCCAAGAACACAGCAGCTGCGAAGGACTACCCAAGAAGAGCGTAGAAGTGCCTCAACATGCCTGCCTCCACAGCTTTTTCCTTGGGGACGTCCCGAAACGAAGGCTGATTTAGAAGCCTCCAGTTTGGGCTAAAGTTGTGGTATTTTACACCAGGAAGCCCTGTGCTCCAAGCACACTGCAGCTGTGAAAGGCATCCCAAGGGGAGCGCAAAAGTGCCAGAAAATGGCTGTCTCCACAGCTTTTCCCTTGGAATAATTCCTAAACCCAGGCTGATTTAAATGACCAGTGTTACGGTTAGGGTTAGGGTTACGCCTAGGTGTAGAGCTTTTTAAACCAGCAAGCTCTGAGCTCCAGGCACACGGCAGCTGCGAAAGGCATCCCAAGGGGAGCACAAAAGTGCCAGAAAATGGCTGCCTCCACACGTTTTCATTGGCACCATTGCTAAGCCTAGGCTGAATCACCTGCCTCCAGTCTCAGCTAGGGACATGGTTTTTTAAACCAGGAAGCCCTGTGCTCCAGGCACACGGCAGCTGTGAAAGGCATCCCAAGGGGAGTACAAAAGTGCAACAACATGGCAGCTTTCACAGCTTTTTCCTTGGCACCATCCCTATACCTAGGCTGATTTATCTGCCTAGGGTTAGGGTAAGGGCTCAGCCAAGGGCAAGGATTTTTTTAACCAGGAAGCCCTGAGTTCCAGGCTTACTGCATCAGCCAAAGGCATCCTAAAGGGAGCGCAGAAGTGCCACAACATGGCTGCTTTCACAGCTTTTTCCTTAGGAAGAACCCTAATACCCGGCTGATTTACCTTCCTAGGGTTACTGTTAGGCTTAGGCCTAGGACTTTTAAAACCAGGAAGCCCTGTGCTCCAGGCACACTGCAGCTGTGAAAGGCATCCCAAGGGGAGCGCAAAAGTGACACAACTTGGCTGCCTCCACTGCTATTTCCATGAGACCATCCCGAATCATAGGCTGATTTTCCTTCCTAGGCTTAAGGTTTGAGTTAGGCCCAGGGTTAGTGTTCTTTTAACCAGAAAGCCCTGATTTCAACGAGCACAGCAGCTGTGTAGGACTGCCCAAGAAGAGCGCAGAAGTGCCTCAACATGCCTGCCTCCACAGCTTTTTCCTTGGAGACGTCCCGAAACGAAGGCTAATTTAGAAGACTCCAGTTTGGGCTAAAGTTGTGGTTTTTTACACCAGGAAGCCCTGTGCTCCAAGCACACTGCAGCTGTGAAAGTCTTCCAAAGGGGAGCGCAAAAGTGCCACAACATGGCTGTCTCCACAGCTTTTTCCCGTGGGATAATTCCTAAACCCAGGCTGATTTAAATGACCAGTGTTACGGTTAGGGTTAGGGTTACGCCTAGGTGTAGAGCTTTTTAAACCAGCAAGCTCTGAGCTCCAGGCACACGGCAGCTGCGAAAGGCATCCCAAGGGGAGCACAAAAGTGCCAGAAAATGGCTGCCTCCACACATTTTCATTGGCAACATTGCTAAGCCTAGGCTGAATCACCTGCCTCCAGTCTCAGCTAGGGACATGGGTTTTTAAACCAGGAAGCCCTGAGCTCCAGGCACACGGCAGCTGTGAAAGGCATCCCAAGGGGAGTACAGAAGTGCAACAACATGGCAGCTTTCACAGCTTTTTCCTTGGCACCATCCCTATACCTAGGCTGATTTATCTGCCTAGGGTTAGGGCTCAGTCTAGGGCTAGGATTTTTTTAACCAGGAAGCCCTGAGTTCCAGGCTTACTGCATCTGCCAAAGGCATCCCAAAGGGAGCGCAGAAGGTCCACAACATGGCTGCTTTCACAGCTTTTTCCTTAGGAAGAACCCTAATACCCGGCTGATTTACCTTCCTAGGGTTACTGTTAGGCTCAGGCCTAGGACTTTTAAAACCAGGAAGCCCTGTGCTCCAGGCACACTGCAGCTGTTAAAGGCATCCCAAGGGGAGCGCAAAAGTGACACAACTTGGCTGCCTCCACTGCTATTTCCATGAGACCATCCCAAATCATAGGCTGATTTTCCTTCCTAGGCTTAAGGTTTGAGTTAGGCCTAGGGTTAGTGTTCTTTTAACCAGAAAGCCCTGAGTTCCAAGAACACAGCAGCTGCGAAGGACTACCCAAGAAGAGCGCAGAAGTGCCTCAACATGCCTGCCTCCACAGCGTTTTCCTTGGGGACGTCCCGAAACGAAGGCTGATTTAGAAGCCTCCAGTTTGGGCTAAAGTTGTGGTATTTTACACCAGGAAGCCCTGTGCTCCAAGCACACTGCAGCTGTGAAAGGCATCCCAAGGGGAGCGCAAAAGTGCCACAACATGGCTGTCTCCACAGCTTTTCCCTTGGGATAATTCCTAAACCCAGGCTGATTTAAATGACCAGTGTTACGGTAAGGGTTAGGGTTACGCCTAGGTGTAGAGCTTTTTAAACCAGCAAGCTCTGAGCTCCAGGCACACGGCAGCTGCGAAAGGCATCCCAAGGGGAGCACAAAAGTGCCAGAAAATGGCTGCCTCCACACGTTTTCATTGGCACCATTGCTAAGCCTAGGCTGAATTACCTGCCTCCAGTCTCAGCTAGGGACATGGTTTTTTAAACCAGGAAGCCCTGAGCTCCAGGCACACGGCAGCTGTGAAAGGCATCCCAAGGGGAGTACAAAAGTGCAACAACATGGCAGCTTTCACAGCTTTTTCCTTGGCACCATCCCTATACCTAGGCTGATTTATCTGCCTAGAGTTAGGGTTAGGGCTCAGCCTAGGGCTAGGATTTTTTTAAGCAGGAAGCCCTGAGTTCCAGGCTTACTGCATCTGCCAAAGGCATCCCAAAGGGAGCGCAGAAGGTCCACAACATGGCTGCTTTCACAGCTTTTTCCTTAGGAAGAACCCTAATACCCGGCTGATTTACTTTCCTAGGGTTACTGTTAGGCTTAGGCCTAGGACTTTTAAAACCAGGAAGCCCTGTGCTCCAGGCACACTGCAGCTGTTAAAGGCATCCCAAGGGGAGCGCAAAAGTGACACAACTTGGCTGCCTCCACTGCTATTTCCATGAGACCATCCCGAATCATAGGCTGATTTTCCTTCCTAGGCTTAAGGTTTGAGTTAGGCCTAGGGTTAGTGTTCTTTTAACCAGAAAGCCCTGAGTTCCAAGAACACAGCAGCTGCGAAGGACTACCCAAGAAGAGCGCAGAAGTGCCTCAACATGCCTGCCTCCACAGCTTTTTCCTTGGGGACGTCCCGAAACGAAGGCTGATTTAGAAGCCTCCAGTTTGGGCTAAAGTTGTGGGTTTTTACACCAGGAAGCCCTGTGCTCCAAGCACACTGCAGCTGTGAAAGGCATCCCAAGGGGAGCGCAAAAGTGCCACAACATGGCTGTCTCCACAGCTTTTCCCTTGGGATAATTCCTAAACCCAGGCTGATTTAAATGACCAGTGTTACGGTTAGGGTTAGGGTTACGCCTAGGTGTAGAGCTTTTTAAACCAGCAAGCTCTGAGCTCCAGGCACACGGCAGCTGCGAAAGGCATCCCAAGGGGAGCACAAAAGTGCCAGAAAATGGCTGCCTCCACACGTTTTCATTGGCACCATTGCTAAGCCTAGGCTGCATTACCTGCCTCCAGTCTCAGCTAGGGACATGGTTTTTTAAACCAGGAAGCCCTGAGCTCCAGGCACACGGCAGCTGTGAAAGGCATCCCAAGGGGAGTACAAAAGTGCAACAACATGGCAGCTTTCACAGCTTTTTCCTTGGCACCATCCCTATACCTAGGCTGATTTATCTGCCTAGGGCTAGGCTAAGGGCTCAGCCAAGGGCAAGGATACTTTTAAGCAGGAAGCCCTGAGTTCCAGGCTTACTGCATCTGCCAAAGGCATCCCAAAGGGAGCGCAGAAGGTCCACAACATGGCTGCTTTCACAGCTTTTTCCTTAGGAAGAACCCTAATACCCGGCTGATTTACCTTCCTAGGGTTACTGTTAGGCTTAGGCCTAGGACTTTTAAAACCAGGAAGCCCTGTGCTCCAGGCACACTGCAGCTGTTAAAGGCATCCCAAGGGGAGCGCAAAAGTGACACAACTTGGCTGCCTCCACTGCTATTTCCATGAGACCATCCCGAACCATAGGCTGATTTTCCTTCCTAGGCTTAAGGTTTGAGTTAGGCCTAGGGTTAGTGTTCTTTTAACCAGAAAGCCCTGAGTTCCAAGAACACAGCAGCTGCGAAGGACTACCCAAGAAGAGCGCAGAAGTGCCTCAACATGCCTGCCTCCACAGCTTTTTCCTTGGAGACGTCCCGAAATGAAGGCTAATTTAGAAGACTCCAGTTTGGGCTAAAGTTGTGGTTTTTTACACCAGGAAGCCCTGTGCTCCAAGCACACTGCAGCTGTGAAAGTCTTCCAAAGGGGAGCGCAAAAGTGCCACAACATGGCTGTCTCCACAGCTTTTTCCTGTGGGATAATTCCTAAACCCAGGCTGATTTAAATGACCAGTGTTACGGTTAGGGTTAGGGTTACGCCTAGGTGTAGAGCTTTTTAAACCAGCAAGCTCTGAGCTCCAGGCACACGGCAGCTGCGAAAGGCATCCCAAGGGGAGCACAAAAGTGCCAGAAAATGGCTGCCTCCACACATTTTCATTGGCAACATTGCTAAGCCTAGGCTGAATCACCTGCCTCCAGTCTCAGCTAGGGACATGGTTTTTTAAACCAGGAAGCCCTGAGCTCCAGGCACACGGCAGCTGTGAAAGGCATCCCAAGGGGAGTACAAAAGTGCAACAACATGGCAGCTTTCACAGCTTTTTCCTTGGCACCATCCCTATACCTAGGCTGATTTATCTGCCTAGGGTTAGGGCTCAGCCTAGGGCTAGGATTTTTTTAACCAGGAAGCCCTGAGTTCCAGGCTTACTGCATCTGCCAAAGGCATCCCAAAGGGAGCGCAGAAGGTCCACAACATGGCTGCTTTCACAGCTTTTTCCTTAGGAAGAACCCTAATACCCGGCTGATTTACCTTCCTAGGGTTACTGTTAGGCTTAGGCCTAGGACTTTTAAAACCAGGAAGCCCTGTGCTCCAGGCACACTGCAGCTGTTAAAGGCATCCCAAGGGGAGCGCAAAAGTGACACAACTTGGCTGCCTCCACTGCTATTTCCATGAGACCATCCCGAATCATAGGCTGATTTTCCTTCCTAGGCTTAAAGTTTGAGTTAGGCCTAGGGTTAGTGTTCTTTTAACCAGAAAGCCCTGAGTTCCAAGAACACAGCAGCTGCGAAGGACTACCCAAGAAGAGCGCAGAAGTGCCTCAACATGCCTGCCTCCACAGCTTTTTCCTTGGGGACGTCCCGAAACGAAGGCTGATTTAGAAGCCTCCAGTTTGGGCTAAAGTTGTGGGTTTTTACACCAGGAAGCCCTGTGCTCCAAGCACACTGCAGCTGTGAAAGGCATCCCAAGGGGAGCGCAAAAGTGCCACAACATGGCTGTCTCCACAGCTTTTCCCTTGGGATAATTCCTAAACCCAGGCTGATTTAAATGACCAGTGTTACGGTTAGGGTTAGGGTTACACCTAGGTGTAGAGCTTTTTAAACCAGCAAGCTCTGAGCTCCAGGCACACGGCAGCTGCGAAAGGCATCCCAAGGGGAGCACAAAAGTGCCAGAAAATGGCTGCCTCCACACGTTTTCATTGGCACCATTGCTAAGCCTAGGCTGCATTACCTGCCTCCAGTCTCAGCTAGGGACATGGGTTTTTAAACCAGGAAGCCCTGAGCTCCAGGCACACGGCAGCTGTGAAAGGCATCCCAAGGGGAGTACAAAAGTGCAACAACATGGCAGCTTTCACAGCTTTTTCCTTGGCACCATCCCTATACCTAGGCTGATTTATCTGCCTAGGGCTAGGCTTAGGGCTCAGCCAAGGGCAAGGATATTTTTAACCAGGAAGCCCTGAGTTCCAGGCTTACTGCATCTGCCAAAGGCATCCCAAAGGGAGCGCAGAAGGTCCACAACATGGCTGCTTTCACAGCTTTTTCCTTAGGAAGAACCCTAATACCCGGCTGATTTACCTTCCTAGGGTTACTGTTAGGCTTAGGCCTAGGACTTTTAAAACCAGGAAGCCCTGTGCTCCAGGCACACTGCAGCTGTTAAAGGCATCCCAAGGGGAGCGCAAAAGTGACACAACTTGGCTGCCTCCACTGCTATTTCCATGAGACCATCCCGAACCATAGGCTGATTTTCCTTCCTAGGCTTAAGGTTTGAGTTAGGCCTAGGGTTAGTGTTCTTTTAACCAGAAAGCCCTGAGTTCCAAGAAGACAGCAGCTGCGAAGGACTACCCAAGAAGAGCGCAGAAGTGCCTCAACATGCCTGCCTCCACAGCTTTTTCCTTGGGGACGTCCCGAAACGAAGGCTGATTTAGAAGCCTCCAGTTTGGGCTAAAGTTGTGGTTTTTTAAACCAGGAAGCCCTGTGCTCCAAGCACACTGCAGCTGTGAAAGTCTTCCAAAGGGGAGCGCAAAAGTGCCACAACATGGCTGTCTCCACAGCTTTTTCCCGTGGGATAATTCCTAAACCCAGGCTGATTTAAATGACCAGTGTTACGGTTAGGGTTAGGGTTACGCCTAGGTGTAGAGCTTTTTAAACCAGCAAGCTCTGAGCTCCAGGCACACGGCAGCTGCGAAAGGCATCCCAAGGGGAGCACAAAAGTGCCAGAAAATGGCTGCCTCCACACGTTTTCATTGGCACCATTGCTAAGCCTAGGCTGAATCACCTGCCTCCAGTCTCAGCTAGGGACATGGTTTTTTAAACCAGGAAGCCCTGAGCTCCAGGCACTTGGCAGCTGTGAAAGGCATCCCAAGGGGAGTACAAAAGTGCAACAACATGGCAGCTTTCACAGCTTTTTCCTTGGCACCATCCCTATACCTAGGCTGATTTATCTGCCTAGGGTTAGGGTTAGGGCTCAGCCTAGGGCTAGGATTTTTTTAACCAGGAAGCCCTGAGTTCCAGGCTTACTGCATCTGCCAAAGGCATCCCAAAGGGAGCGCAGAAGGTCCACAACATGGCTGCTTTCACAGCTTTTTCCTTAGGAAGAACCCTAATACCCGGCTGATTTACCTTCCTAGGGTTACTTTTAGGCTTAGGCCTAGGACTTTTAAAACCAGGAAGCCCTGTGCTCCAGGCACACTGCAGCTGTTAAAGGCATCCCAAGGGGAGCGCAAAAGTGACACAACTTGGCTGCCTCCACTGCTATTTCCATGAGACCATCCCGAATCATAGGCTGATTTTGCTTCCTAGGCTTAAGGTTTGAGTTAGGTATAGAGTTATTGTTCTTTTAATCAGTAAGCCGTGAGTTCAACGAGCACAGCAGCTGTGTAGGACTGCCCAAGAAGAGCGCAGAAGTGCCTCAACATGCCTGCCTGCACAGCTTTTTCCTTGGAGACGTCCCGAAATGAAGGCTAATTTAGAAGACTCCAGTTTGGGCTAAAGTTGTGGTTTTTTACACCAGGAAGCCCTGTGCTCCAAGCACACTGCAGCTGTGAAAGTCTTCCAAAGGGGAGCGCAAAAGTGCCACAACATGGCTGTCTCCACAGCTTTTTCCCGTGGGATAATTCCTAAACCCAGGCTGATTTAAATGACCAGTGTTACGGTTAGGGTTAGGGTTACGCCTAGGTGTAGAGCTTTTTAAACCAGCAAGCTCTGAGCTCCAGGCACACGGCAGCTGCGAAAGGCATCCCAAGGGGAGCACAAAAGTGCCAGAAAATGGCTGCCTCCACACATTTTCATTGGCAACATTGCTAAGCCTAGGCTGAATCACCTGCCTCCAGTCTCAGCTAGGGACATGGTTTTTTAAACCAGGAAGCCCTGAGCTCCAGGCACACGGCAGCTGTGAAAGGCATCCCAAGGGGAGTACAAAAGTGCAACAACATGGCAGCTTTCACAGCTTTTTCCTTGGCACCATCCCTATACCTAGGCTGATTTATCTGCCTAGGGTTAGGGCTCAGCCTAGGGCTAGGATTTTTTTAACCAGGAAGCCCTGAGTTCCAGGCTTACTGCATCTGCCAAAGGCATCCCAAAGGGAGCGCAGAAGGTCCACAACATGGCTGCTTTCACAGCTTTTTCCTTAGGAAGAACCCTAATACCCGGCTGATTTACCTTCCTAGGGTTACTGTTAGGCTTAGGCCTAGGACTTTTAAAACCAGGAAGCCCTGTGCTCCAGGCACACTGCAGCTGTTAAAGGCATCCCAAGGGGAGCGCAAAAGTGACACAACTTGGCTGCCTCCACTGCTATTTCCATGAGACCATCCCGAATCATAGGCTGATTTTCCTTCCTAGGCTTAAAGTTTGAGTTAGGCCTAGGGTTAGTGTTCTTTTAACCAGAAAGCCCTGAGTTCCAAGAACGCAGCAGCTGCGAAGGACTACCCAAGAAGAGCGCAGAAGTGCCTCAACATGCCTGCCTCCACAGCTTTTTCCTTGGGGACGTCCCGAAACGAAGGCTGATTTAGAAGCCTCCAGTTTGGGCTAAATTTGTGGGTTTTTACACCAGGAAGCCCTGTGCTCCAAGCACACTGCAGCTGTGAAAGGCATCCCAAGGGGAGCGCAAAAGTGCCACAACATGGCTGTCTCCACAGCTTTTCCCTTGGGATAATTCCTAAACCCAGGCTGATTTAAATGACCAGTGTTACGGTTAGGGTTAGGGTTACACCTAGGTGTAGAGCTTTTTAAACCAGCAAGCTCTGAGCTCCAGGCACACGGCAGCTGCGAAAGGCATCCCAAGGGGAGCACAAAAGTGCCAGAAAATGGCTGCCTCCACACGTTTTCATTGGCACCATTGCTAAGCCTAGGCTGCATTACCTGCCTCCAGTCTCAGCTAGGGACATGGGTTTTTAAACCAGGAAGCCCTGAGCTCCAGGCACACGGCAGCTGTGAAAGGCATCCCAAGGGGAGTACAAAAGTGCAACAACATGGCAGCTTTCACAGCTTTTTCCTTGGCACCATCCCTATACCTAGGCTGATTTATCTGCCTAGGGCTAGGCTTAGGGCTCAGCCAAGGGCAAGGATATTTTTAACCAGGAAGCCCTGAGTTCCAGGCTTACTGCATCTGCCAAAGGCATCCCAAAGGGAGCGCAGAAGGTCCACAACATGGCTGCTTTCACAGCTTTTTCCTTAGGAAGAACCCTAATACCCGGCTGATTTACCTTCCTAGGGTTACTGTTAGGCTTAGGCCTAGGACTTTTAAAACCAGGAAGCCCTGTGCTCCAGGCACACTGCAGCTGTTAAAGGCATCCCAAGGGGAGCGCAAAAGTGACACAACTTGGCTGCCTCCACTGCTATTTCCATGAGACCATCCCGAACCATAGGCTGATTTTCCTTCCTAGTCTTAAGGTTTAAATTAGGCCTAGGGTTAGTGTTCTTTTAACCAGAAAGCCCTGAGTTCCAAGAACACAGCAGCTGCGAAGGACTACCCAAGAAGAGCGCAGAAGTGCCTCAACATGCCTGCCTCCACAGCTTTTTCCTTGGGGACGTCCCGAAACGAAGGCTGATTTAGAAGCCTCCAGTTTGGGCTAAAGTTGTGGTTTTTTAAACCAGGAAGCCCTGTGCTCCAAGCACACTGCAGCTGTGAAAGTCTTCCAAAGGGGAGCGCAAAAGTGCCACAACATGGCTGTCTCCACAGCTTTTTCCCGTGGGATAATTCCTAAACCCAGGCTGATTTAAATGACCAGTGTTACGGTTAGGGTTAGGGTTACGCCTAGGTGTAGAGCTTTTTAAACCAGCAAGCTCTGAGCTCCAGGCACACGGCAGCTGCGAAAGGCATCCCAAGGGGAGCACAAAAGTGCCAGAAAATGGCTGCCTCCACACGTTTTCATTGGCACCATTGCTAAGCCTAGGCTGAATCACCTGCCTCCAGTCTCAGCTAGGGACATGGTTTTTTAAACCAGGAAGCCCTGAGCTCCAGGCACTTGGCAGCTGTGAAAGGCATCCCAAGGGGAGTACAAAAGTGCAACAACATGGCAGCTTTCACAGCTTTTTCCTTGGCACCATCCCTATACCTAGGCTGATTTATCTGCCTAGGGTTAGGGTTAGGGCTCAGCCTAGGGCTAGGATTTTTTTAAGCAGGAAGCCCTGAGTTCCAGGCTTACTGCATCTGCCAAAGGCATCCCAAAGGGAGCGCAGAAGGTCCACAACATGGCTGCTTTCACAGCTTTTTCCTTAGGAAGAACCCTAATACCCGGCTGATTTACCTTCCTAGGGTTACTTTTAGGCTTAGGCCTAGGACTTTTAAAACCAGGAAGCCCTGTGCTCCAGGCACACTGCAGCTGTTAAAGGCATCCCAAGGGGAGCGCAAAAGTGACACAACTTGGCTGCCTCCACTGCTATTTCCATGAGACCATCCCGAATCATAGGCTGATTTTCCTTCCTAGGCTTAAGGTTTGAGTTAGGCCTAGGGTTAGTGTTCTTTTAACCAGAAAGCCCTGAGTTCCAAGAACACAGCAGCTGCGAAGGACTACCCAAGAAGAGCGCAGAAGTGCCTCAACATGCCTGCCTCCACAGCTTTTTCCTTGGGGACGTCCCGAAACGAAGGCTGATTTAGAAGCCTCCAGTTTGGGCTAAAGTTGTGGTTTTTTACACCAGGAAGCCCTGTGCTCCAAGCACACTGCAGCTGTGAAAGTCTTCCAAAGGGGAGCGCAAAAGTGCCACAACATGGCTGTCTCCACAGCTTTTTCCCTTGGGATAATTCCTAAACCCAGGCTGATTTAAATGACCAGTGTTACGGTTAGGGTTAGGGTTACGCCTAGGTGTAGAGCTTTTTAAACCAGCAAGCTCTGAGCTCCAGGCACACGGCAGCTGCGAAAGGCATCCCAAGGGGAGCACAAAAGTGCCAGAAAATGGCTGCCTCCACACGTTTTCATTGGCACCATTGCTAAGCCTAGGCTGAATCACCTGCCTCCAGTCTCAGCTAGGGACATGGTTTTTTAAACCAGGAAGCCCTGAGCTCCAGGCACACGGCAGCTGTGAAAGGCATCCCAAGGGGAGTACAAAAGTGCAACAACATGGCAGCTTTCACAGCTTTTTCCTTGGCACCATCCCTATACCTAGGCTGATTTATCTGCCTAGGGTTAGGGTTAGGGCTCAGCCTAGGGCTAGGATTTTTTTAACCAGGAAGCCCTGAGTTCCAGGCTTACTGCATCTGCCAAAGGCATCCCAAAGGGAGCGCAGAAGTGCCACAACATGGCTGCTTTCACAGCTTTTTCCTTAGGAAGAACCCTAATACCCGGCTGATTTACCTTCCTAGGGTTACTGTTAGGCTTAGGCCTAGGACTTTTAAAACCAGGAAGCCCTGTGCTCCAGGCACACTGCAGCTGTTAAAGGCATCCCAAGGGGAGCGCAAAAGTGACACAACTTGGCTGCCTCCACTGCTATTTCCATGAGACCATCCCGAATCATAGGCTGATTTTCCTTCCTAGGCTTAAGGTTTGAGTTAGGCCTAGGGTTAGTGTTCTTTTAACCAGAAAGCCCTGTGTTCCAAGAACACAGCAGCTGCGAAGGACTACCCAAGAAGAGCGCAGAAGTGCCTCAACATGCCTGCCTCCACAGCTTTTTCCTTGGGGAGGTCCCGAAACGAAGGCTGATTTAGAAGCCTCCAGTTTGGGCTAAAGTTGTGGTTTTTTACACCAGGAAGCCCTGTGCTCCAAGCACACTGCAGCTGTGAAAGGCATCCCAAGGGGAGCGCAAAAGTGCCACAACATGGCTGTCTCCACAGCTTTTCCCTTGGGATAATTCCTAAACCCAGGCTGATTTAAATGACCAGTGTTACGGTTAGGGTTAGGGTTACGCCTAGGTGTAGAGCTTTTTAAACCAGCAAGCTCTGAGCTCCAGGCACACGGCAGCTGCGAAAGGCATCCCAAGGGGAGCACAAAAGGGCCAGAAAATGGCTGCCTCCACACGTTTTCATTGGCACCATTGCTAAGCCTAGGCTGAATCACCTGCCTCCAGTCTCAGCTAGGGACATGGATTTTTAAACCAGGAAGCCCTGAGCTCCAGGCACACGACAGCTGTGAACGGCATCCCAAGGGGAGTACAAAAGTGCAACAACATGGCAGCTTTCACAGCTTTTTCCCTGGCACCATCCCTATACCTAGGCTGATTTATCTGCCTAGGGTTAGGCTTAGGGCTCAGCCAAGGGCAAGGATTTTTTTAAGCAGGAAGCCCTGAGTTCCAGGCTTACTGCATCTGCCAAAGGCATCCCAAAGGGAGCGCAGAAGGTCCACAACATGTCTGCTTTCACAGCTTTTTCCTTAGGAAGAACCCTAATACCCGGCTGATTTACCTTCCTAGGGTTACTGTTAGGCTTAGGCCTAGGACTTTTAAAACCAGGAAGCCCTGTGCTCCAGGCACACTGCAGCTGTTAAAGGCATCCCAAGGGGAGCGCAAAAGTGACACAACTTGGCTGCCTCCACTGCTATTTCCATGAGACCATCCCGAACCATAGGCTGATTTTCCTTCCTAGTCTTAAGGTTTGAGTTAGGCCTAGGGTTAGTGTTCTTTTAACCAGAAAGCCCTGAGTTCCAAGAACACAGCAGCTGTGAAGGACTACCCAAGAAGAGCGCAGAAGTGCCTCAACATGCCTGCCTCCACAGCTTTTTCCTTAGGGACGTCCCGAAACGAAGGCTGATTTAGAAGCCTCCAGTTTGGGCTAAAGTTGTGGTTTTTTAAACCAGGAAGCCCTGTGCTCCAAGCACACTGCAGCTGTGAAAGGCATCCCAAGGGGAGCGCAAAAGTGCCACAACATGGCTGTCTCCACAGCTTTTTCCCTTGGGATAATTCCTAAACCCAGGCTGATTTAAATGACCAGTGTTACGGTTAGGGTTAGGGTTACGCCTAGGTGTAGAGCTTTTTAAACCAGCAAGCTCTGAGCTCCAGGCACACAGGAGCTGTGAAAGGCATCCCAAGGGGAGCACAAAAGTGCCAGAAAATGGCTGCCTCCACACGTTTTCATTGGCACCATTGCTAAGCCTAGGCTGAATCACCTGCCACCAGTCTCAGCTAGGGACATGGATTTTTAAACCAGGAAACCCTGAGCTCCAGGCACACGGCAGCTGTGAAAGGCATCCCAAGGGGAGTACAAAAGTGCAACAACATGGCAGCTTTCACAGCTTTTTCCTTGGCACCATCCCTATACCTAGGCTGATTTATCTGCCTAGGGTTAGGGTTAGGGGTCAGCCTAGGGCTAGGATTTTTTTAAGCAGGAAGCCCTGAGTTCCAGGCTTACTGCATCTGCCAAAGGCATCCCAAAGGGAGCGCAGAAGTGCCACAACATGGCTGCTTTCACAGCTTTTTCCTTAGGAAGAACCCTAATACCCGGCTGATTTACCTTCCTAGGGTTACTGTTAGGCTTAGGCCTAGGACTTTTAAAACCAGGAAGCCCTGTGCTCCAGGCACACTGCAGCTGTTAAAGGCATCCCAAGGGGAGCGCAAAAGTGACACAACTTGGCTGCCTCCACTGCTATTTCCATGAGACCATCCCGAATCATAGGCTGATTTTCCTTCCTAGGCTTAAAGTTTGAGTTAGGCCTAGGGTTAGTGTTCTTTTAACCAGAAAGCCCTGAGTTCCAAGAACACAGCAGCTGCGAAGGACTACCCAAGAAGAGCGCAGAAGTGCCTCAACATGCCTGCCTCCACAGCTTTTTCCTTGGGGACGTCCCGAAACGAAGGCTGATTTAGAAGCCTCCAGTTTGGGCTAAATTTGTGGGTTTTTACACCAGGAAGCCCTGTGCTCCAAGCACACTGCAGCTGTGAAAGTCTTCCAAAGGGGAGCGCAAAAGTGCCACAACATGGCTGTCTCCACAGCTTTTTCCCGTGGGATAATTCCTAAACCCAGGCTGATTTAAATGACCAGTGTTACGGTTAGGGTTAGGGTTACGCCTAGGTGTAGAGCTTTTTAAACCAGCAAGCTCTGAGCTCCAGGCACACGGCAGCTGCGAAAGGCATCCCAAGGGGAGCACAAAAGTGCCAGAAAATGGCTGCCTCCACACGTTTTCATTGGCACCATTGCTAAGCCTAGGCTGAATCACCTGCCTCCAGTCTCAGCTAGGGACATGGTTTTTTAAACCAGGAAGCCCTGAGCTCCAGGCACTTGGCAGCTGTGAAAGGCATCCCAAGGGGAGTACAAAAGTGCAACAACATGGCAGCTTTCACAGCTTTTTCCTTGGCACCATCCCTATACCTAGGCTGATTTATCTGCCTAGGGTTAGGGTTAGGGCTCAGCCTAGGGCTAGGATTTTTTTAACCAGGAAGCCCTGAGTTCCAGGCTTACTGCATCTGCCAAAGGCATCCCAAAGGGAGCGCAGAAGTGCCACAACATGGCTGCTTTCACAGCTTTTTCCTTAGGAAGAACCCTAATACCCGGCTGATTTACCTTCCTAGGGTTACTTTTAGGCTTAGGCCTAGGACTTTTAAAACCAGGAAGCCCTGTGCTCCAGGCACACTGCAGCTGTTAAAGGCATCCCAAGGGGAGCGCAAAAGTGACACAACTTGGCTGCCTCCACTGCTATTTCCATGAGACCATCCCGAATCATAGGCTGATTTTCCTTCCTAGGCTTAAGGTTTGAGTTAGGCCTAGGGTTAGTGTTCTTTTAACCAGAAAGCCCTGAGTTCCAAGAACACAGCAGCTGCGAAGGACTACCCAAGAAGAGCGCAGAAGTGCCTCAACATGCCTGCCTCCACAGCTTTTTCCTTGGGGACGTCCCGAAACGAAGGCTGATTTAGAAGCCTCCAGTTTGGGCTAAAGTTGTGGTTTTTTACACCAGGAAGCCCTGTGCTCCAAGCACACTGCAGCTGTGAAAGGCATCCCAAGGGGAGCGCAAAAGTGCCACAACATGGCTGTCTCCACAGCTTTTTCCCTTGGGATAATTCCTAAACCCAGGCTGATTTAAATGACCAGTGTTACGGTTAGGGTTAGGGTTACGCCTAGGTGTAGAGCTTTTTAAACCAGCAAGCTCTGAGCTCCAGGCACACGGCAGCTGCGAAAGGCATCCCAAGGGGAGCACAAAAGTGCCAGAAAATGGCTGCCTCCACACGTTTTCATTGGCACCATTGCTAAGCCTAGGCTGAATCACCTGCCTCCAGTCTCAGCTATGGACATGGTTTTTTAAACCAGGAAGCCCTGAGCTCCAGGCACACGGCAGCTGTGAAAGGCATCCCAAGGGGAGTACAAAAGTGCAACAACATGGCAGCTTTCACAGCTTTTTCCTTGGCACCATCCCTATACCTAGGCTGATTTATCTGCCTAGGGTTAGGGTTAGGGCTCAGCCTAGGGCTAGGATTTTTTTAAGCAGGAAGCCCTGAGTTCCAGGCTTACTGCATCTGCCAAAGGCATCCCAAAGGGAGCGCAGAAGGTCCACAACATGGCTGCTTTCACAGCTTTTTCCTTAGGAAGAACCCTAATACCCGGCTGATTTACCTTCCTAGGGTTACTGTTAGGCTTAGGCCTAGGACTTTTAAAACCAGGAAGCCCTGTGCTCCAGGCACACTACAGCTGTTAAAGGCATCCCAAGGGGAGCGCAAAAGTGACACAACTTGGCTGCCTCCACTGCTATTTCCATGAGACCATCCCGAATCATAGGCTGATTTTCCTTCCTAGGCTTAAGGTTTGAGTTAGGCCTAGGGTTAGTGTTCTTTTAACCAGAAAGCCCTGTGTTCCAAGAACACAGCAGCTGCGAAGGACTACCCAAGAAGAGCGCAGAAGTGCCTCAACATGCCTGCCTCCACAGCTTTTTCCTTGGGGAGGTCCCGAAACGAAGGCTGATTTAGAAGCCTCCAGTTTGGGCTAAAGTTGTGGTTTTTTACACCAGGAAGCCCTGTGCTCCAAGCACACTGCAGCTGTGAAAGGCATCCCAAGGGGAGCGCAAAAGTGCCACAACATGGCTGTCTCCACAGCTTTTCCCTTGGGATAATTCCTAAACCCAGGCTGATTTAAATGACCAGTGTTACGGTTAGGGTTAGGGTTACGCCTAGGTGTAGAGCTTTTTAAACCAGCAAGCTCTGAGCTCCAGGCACACGGCAGCTGCGAAAGGCATCCCAAGGGGAGCACAAAAGTGCCAGAAAATGGCTGCCTCCACACGTTTTCATTGGCACCATTGCTAAGCCTAGGCTGAATTACCTGCCTCCAGTCTCAGCTAGGGACATGGTTTTTTAAACCAGGAAGCCCTGAGCTCCAGGCACACGGCAGCTGTGAAAGGCATCCCAAGGGGAGTACAAAAGTGCAACAACATGGCAGCTTTCACAGCTTTTTCCTTGGCACCATCCCTATACCTAGGCTGATTTATCTGCCTAGGGTTAGGGTTAGGGCTCAGCCTAGGGCTAGGATTTTTTTAAGCAGGAAGCCCTGAGTTCCAGGCTTACTGCATCTGCCAAAGGCATCCCAAAGGGAGCGCAGAAGGTCCACAACATGGCTGCTTTCACAGCTTTTTCCTTAGGAAGAACCCTAATACCCGGCTGATTTACCTTCCTAGGGTTACTGTTAGGCTTAGGCCTAGGACTTTTAAAACCAGGAAGCCCTGTGCTCCAGGCACACTGCAGCTGTTAAAGGCATCCCAAGGGGAGCGCAAAAGTGACACAACTTGGCTGCCTCCACTGCTATTTCCATGAGACCATCCCGAATCATAGGCTGATTTTCCTTCCTAGGCTTAAGGTTTGAGTTAGGCCTAGGGTTAGTGTTCTTTTAACCAGAAAGCCCTGTGTTCCAAGAACACAGCAGCTGCGAAGGACTACCCAAGAAGAGCGCAGAAGTGCCTCAACATGCCTGCCTCCACAGCTTTTTCCTTGGGGAGGTCCCGAAACGAAGGCTGATTTAGAAGCCTCCAGTTTGGGCTAAAGTTGTGGTTTTTTAAACCAGGAAGCCCTGTGCTCTAAGCACACTGCAGCTGTGAAAGGCATCCCAAGGGGAGCGCAAAAGTGCCACAACATGGCTGTCTCCACAGCTTTTTCCCTTGGGATAATTCCTAAACCCAGGCTGATTTAAATGACCAGTGTTACGGTTAGGGTTAGGGTTACGCCTAGGTGTAGAGCTTTTTAAACCAGCAAGCTCTGAGCTCCAGGCACACGGCAGCTGCGAAAGGCATCCCAAGGGGAGCACAAAAGGGCCAGAAAATGGCTGCCTCCACACGTTTTCATTGGCACCATTGCTAAGCCTAGGCTGAATCACCTGCCTCCAGTCTCAGCTAGGGACATGGATTTTTAAACCAGGAAGCCCTGAGCTCCAGGCACACGACAGCTGTGAACGGCATCCCAAGGGGAGTACAAAAGTGCAACAACATGGCAGCTTTCACAGCTTTTTCCCTGGCACCATCCCTATACCTAGGCTGATTTATCTGCCTAGGGTTAGGCTTAGGGCTCAGCCAAGGGCAAGGATTTTTTTAAGCAGGAAGCCCTGAGTTCCAGGCTTACTGCATCTGCCAAAGGCATCCCAAAGGGAGCGCAGAAGGTCCACAACATGTCTGCTTTCACAGCTTTTTCCTTAGGAAGAACCCTAATACCCGGCTGATTTACCTTCCTAGGGTTACTGTTAGGCTTAGGCCTAGGACTTTTAAAACCAGGAAGCCCTGTGCTCCAGGCACACTGCAGCTGTTAAAGGCATCCCAAGGGGAGCGCAAAAGTGACACAACTTGGCTGCCTCCACTGCTATTTCCATGAGACCATCCCGAACCATAGGCTGATTTTCCTTCCTAGTCTTAAGGTTTGAGTTAGGCCTAGGGTTAGTGTTCTTTTAACCAGAAAGCCCTGAGTTCCAAGAACACAGCAGCTGTGAAGGACTACCCAAGAAGAGCGCAGAAGTGCCTCAACATGCCTGCCTCCACAGCTTTTTCCTTAGGGACGTCCCGAAACGAAGGCTGATTTAGAAGCCTCCAGTTTGGGCTAAAGTTGTGGTTTTTTAAACCAGGAAGCCCTGTGCTCCAAGCACACTGCAGCTGTGAAAGGCATCCCAAGGGGAGCGCAAAAGTGCCACAACATGGCTGTCTCCACAGCTTTTTCCCTTGGGATAATTCGTAAACCCAGGCTGATTTAAATGACCAGTGTTACGGTTAGGGTTAGGGTTACGCCTAGGTGTAGAGCTTTTTAAACCAGCAAGCTCTGAGCTCCAGGCACACGGCAGCTGCGAAAGGCATCCCAAGGGGAGCACAAAAGGGCCAGAAAATGGCTGCCTCCACACGTTTTCATTGGCACCATTGCTAAGCCTAGGCTGAATCACCTGCCTCCAGTCTCAGCTAGGGACATGGATTTTTAAACCAGGAAGCCCTGAGCTCCAGGCACACGACAGCTGTGAACGGCATCCCAAGGGGAGTACAAAAGTGCAACAACATGGCAGCTTTCACAGCTTTTTCCCTGGCACCATCCCTATACCTAGGCTGATTTATCTGCCTAGGGTTAGGCTTAGGGCTCAGCCAAGGGCAAGGATTTTTTTAAGCAGGAAGCCCTGAGTTCCAGGCTTACTGCATCTGCCAAAGGCATCCCAAAGGGAGCGCAGAAGTGCCACAACATGTCTGCTTTCACAGCTTTTTCCTTAGGAAGAACCCTAATACCCGGCTGATTTACCTTCCTAGGGTTACTGTTAGGCTTAGGCCTAGGACTTTTAAAACCAGGAAGCCCTGTGCTCCAGGCACACTGCAGCTGTTAAAGGCATCCCAAGGGGAGCGCAAAAGTGACACAACTTGGCTGCCTCCACTGCTATTTCCATGAGACCATCCCGAATCATAGGCTGATTTTCCTTCCTAGGCTTAAGGTTTGAGTTAGGCCTAGGGTTAGTGTTCTTTTAACCAGAAAGCCCTGTGTTCCAAGAACACAGCAGCTGCGAAGGACTACCCAAGAAGAGCGCAGAAGTGCCTCAACATGCCTGCCTCCACAGCTTTTTCCTTGGGGAGGTCCCGAAACGAAGGCTGATTTAGAAGCCTCCAGTTTGGGCTAAAGTTGTGGTTTTTTACACCAGGAAGCCCTGTGCTCCAAGCACACTGCAGCTGTGAAAGGCATCCCAAGGGGAGCGCAAAAGTGCCACAACATGGCTGTCTCCACAGCTTTTCCCTTGGGATAATTCCTAAACCCAGGCTGATTTAAATGACCAGTGTTACGGTTAGGGTTAGGGTTACGCCTAGGTGTAGAGCTTTTTAAACCAGCAAGCTCTGAGCTCCAGGCACACGGCAGCTGCGAAAGGCATCCCAAGGGGAGCACAAAAGTGCCAGAAAATGGCTGCCTCCACACGTTTTCATTGGCACCATTGCTAAGCCTAGGCTGAATCACCTGCCTCCAGTCTCAGCTAGGGACATGGTTTTTTAAACCAGGAAGCCCTGAGCTCCAGGCACACGGCAGCTGTGAAAGGCATCCCAAGGGGAGTACAAAAGTGCAACAACATGGCAGCTTTCACAGCTTTTTCCTTGGCACCATCCCTATACCTAGGCTGATTTATCTGCCTAGGGTTAGGGTTAGGGCTCAGCCTAGGGCTAGGATTTTTTTAAGCAGGAAGCCCTGAGTTCCAGGCTTACTGCATCTGCCAAAGGCATCCCAAAGGGAGCGCAGAAGGTCCACAACATGGCTGCTTTCACAGCTTTTTCCTTAGGAAGAACCCTAATACCCGGCTGATTTACCTTCCTAGGGTTACTGTTAGGCTTAGGCCTAGGACTTTTAAAACCAGGAAGCCCTGTGCTCCAGGCACACTGCAGCTGTTAAAGGCATCCCAAGGGGAGCGCAAAAGTGACACAACTTGGCTGCCTCCACTGCTATTTCCATGAGACCATCCCGAATCATAGGCTGATTTTCCTTCCTAGGCTTAAGGTTTGAGTTAGGCCTAGGGTTAGTGTTCTTTTAACCAGAAAGCCCTGAGTTCCAAGAACACAGCAGCTGCGAAGGACTACCCAAGAAGAGCGCAGAAGTGCCTCAACATGCCTGCCTCCACAGCTTTTTCCTTGGGGAGGTCCCGAAACGAAGGCTGATTTAGAAGCCTCCAGTTTGGGCTAAAGTTGTGGTTTTTTAAACCAGGAAGCCCTGTGCTCTAAGCACACTGCAGCTGTGAAAGGCATCCCAAGGGGAGCGCAAAAGTGCCACAACATGGCTGTCTCCACAGCTTTTTCCCTTGGGATAATTCCTAAACCCAGGCTGATTTAAATGACCAGTGTTACGGTTAGGGTTAGGGTTACGCCTAGGTGTAGAGCTTTTTAAACCAGCAAGCTCTGAGCTCCAGGCACACGGCAGCTGCGAAAGGCATCCCAAGGGGAGCACAAAAGGGCCAGAAAATGGCTGCCTCCACACGTTTTCATTGGCACCATTGCTAAGCCTAGGCTGAATCACCTGCCTCCAGTCTCAGCTAGGGACATGGATTTTTAAACCAGGAAGCCCTGAGCTCCAGGCACACGACAGCTGTGAACGGCATCCCAAGGGGAGTACAAAAGTGCAACAACATGGCAGCTTTCACAGCTTTTTCCCTGGCACCATCCCTATACCTAGGCTGATTTATCTGCCTAGGGTTAGGCTTAGGGCTCAGCCAAGGGCAAGGATTTTTTTAAGCAGGAAGCCCTGAGTTCCAGGCTTACTGCATCTGCCAAAGGCATCCCAAAGGGAGCGCAGAAGGTCCACAACATGTCTGCTTTCACAGCTTTTTCCTTAGGAAGAACCCTAATACCCGGCTGATTTACCTTCCTAGGGTTACTGTTAGGCTTAGGCCTAGGACTTTTAAAACCAGGAAGCCCTGTGCTCCAGGCACACTGCAGCTGTTAAAGGCATCCCAAGGGGAGCGCAAAAGTGACACAACTTGGCTGCCTCCACTGCTATTTCCATGAGACCATCCCGAACCATAGGCTGATTTTCCTTCCTAGTCTTAAGGTTTGAGTTAGGCCTAGGGTTAGTGTTCTTTTAACCAGAAAGCCCTGAGTTCCAAGAACACAGCAGCTGTGAAGGACTACCCAAGAAGAGCGCAGAAGTGCCTCAACATGCCTGCCTCCACAGCTTTTTCCTTAGGGACGTCCCGAAACGAAGGCTGATTTAGAAGCCTCCAGTTTGGGCTAAAGTTGTGGTTTTTTAAACCAGGAAGCCCTGTGCTCCAAGCACACTGCAGCTGTGAAAGGCATCCCAAGGGGAGCGCAAAAGTGCCACAACATGGCTGTCTCCACAGCTTTTTCCCTTGGGATAATTCCTAAACCCAGGCTGATTTAAATGACCAGTGTTACGGTTAGGGTTAGGGTTACGCCTAGGTGTAGAGCTTTTTAAACCAGCAAGCTCTGAGCTCCAGGCACACAGGAGCTGTGAAAGGCATCCCAAGGGGAGCACAAAAGTGCCAGAAAATGGCTGCCTCCACACGTTTTCATTGGCACCATTGCTAAGCCTAGGCTGAATCACCTGCCACCAGTCTCAGCTAGGGACATGGATTTTTAAACCAGGAAGCCCTGAGCTCCAGGCACACGGCAGCTGTGAAAGGCATCCCAAGGGGAGTACAAAAGTGCAACAACATGGCAGCTTTCACAGCTTTTTCCTTGGCACCATCCCTATACCTAGGCTGATTTATCTGCCTAGGGTTAGGGTTAGGGGTCAGCCTAGGGCTAGGATTTTTTTAAGCAGGAAGCCCTGAGTTCCAGGCTTACTGCATCTGCCAAAGGCATCCCAAAGGGAGCGCAGAAGTGCCACAACATGGCTGCTTTCACAGCTTTTTCCTTAGGAAGAACCCTAATACCCGGCTGATTTACCTTCCTAGGGTTACTGTTAGGCTTAGGCCTAGGACTTTTAAAACCAGGAAGCCCTGTGCTCCAGGCACACTGCAGCTGTTAAAGGCATCCCAAGGGGAGCGCAAAAGTGACACAACTTGGCTGCCTCCACTGCTATTTCCATGAGACCATCCCGAATCATAGGCTGATTTTCCTTCCTAGTCTTAAGGTTTGAGTTAGGCCTAGGGTTAGTGTTCTTTTAACCAGAAAGCCCTGAGTTCCAAGAACACAGCAGCTGCGAAGGACTGCCCAAGAAGAGCGCAGAAGTGCCTCAACATGCCTGCCTCCACAGCTTTTTCCTTGGGGACGTCCCGAAACGAAGGCTGATTTAGAAGCCTCCAGTTTGGGCTAAAGTTGTGGTTTTTTACACCAGGAAGCCCTGTGCTCCAAGCACACTGCAGCTGTGAAAGGCATCCCAAGGGGAGCACAAAAGTGCCACAACATGGCTGTCTCAACAGCTTTTCCCTTGGGATAATACCTAAACCCAGGCTGATTTAAATGACCAGTGTTACGGTTAGGGTTAGGGTTAGGGTTACGCCTAGGTGTAGAGCTTTTTAAACCAGCAAGCTCTGAGCTCCAGGCACATGGCAGCAGCGAAAGGCATCCCAAGGGGAGCACAAAAGTGCCAGAAAATGGCTGCCTCCACACGTTTTCATTGGCACCATTGCTAAGCCTAGGCTGAATCACCTGCCTCCAGTCTCAGCTAGGGACATGGTTTTTTAAACCAGGAAGCCCTGAGCTCCAGGCACACGGCAGCTGTGAAAGGCATCCCAAGGGGAGTACAAAAGTGCAACAACATGGCAGCTTTCACAGCTTTTTCCTTGGCACCATCCCTATACCTAGGCTGATTTATCTGCCTAGAGTTAGGGTTAGGGCTCAGCCTAGGGCTAGGATTTTTTTAACCAGGAAGCCCTGAGTTCCAGGCTTACTGCATCTGCCAAAGGCATCCCAAAGGGAGCGCAGAAGTGCCACAACATGGCTGCTTTCACAGCTTTTTCCTTAGGAAGAACCCTAATACCTGGCTGATTTACCTTCCTAGGGTTACTGTTAGGCTTAGGCCTAGGACTTTTAAAACCAGGAAGCCCTGTGCTCCAGGCACACTGCAGCTGTTAAAGGCATCCCAAGGGGAGCGCAAAAGTGACACAACTTGGCTGCCTCCACTGCTATTTCCATGAGACCATCCCGAATCATAGGCTGATTTTCCTTCCTAGGCTTAAGGTTTGAGTTAGGCCTAGGGTTAGTGTTCTTTTAACCAGAAAGCCCTGAGTTCCAAGAACACAGCAGCTGCGAAGGACTACCCAAGAAGAGCGCAGAAGTGCCTCAACATGCCTGCCTCCACAGCTTTTTCCTTGGGGACGTCCCGAAACGAAGGCTGATTTAGAAGCCTCCAGTTTGGGCTAAATTTGTGGGTTTTTACACCAGGAAGCCCTGTGCTCCAAGCACACTGCAGCTGTGAAAGGCATCCCAAGGGGAGCGCAAAAGTGCCACAACATGGCTGTCTCCACAGCTTTTCCCTTGGGATAATTCCTAAACCCAGGCTGATTTAAATGACCAGTGTTACGGTTAGGGTTAGGGTTACGCCTAGGTGTAGAGCTTTTTAAACCAGCAAGCTCTGAGCTCCAGGCACACGGCAGCTGCGAAAGGCATCCCAAGGGGAGCACAAAAGTGCCAGAAAATGGCTGCCTCCACACGTTTTCATTGGCACCATTGCTAAGCCTAGGCTGAATCACCTGCCTCCAGTCTCAGCTAGGGACATGGGTTTTTAAACCAGGAAGCCCTGAGCTCCAGGCACACGGCAGCTGTGAAAGGCATCCCAAGGGGAGTACAAAAGTGCAACAACATGGCAGCTTTCACAGCTTTTTCCTTGGCACCATCCCTATACCTAGGCTGATTTATCTGCCTAGGGCTAGGCTTAGGGCTCAGCCAAGGGCAAGGATATTTTTAACCAGGAAGCCCTGAGTTCCAGGCTTACTGCATCTGCCAAAGGCATCCCAAAGGGAGCGCAGAAGGTCCACAACATGGCTGCTTTCACAGCTTTTTCCTTAGGAAGAACCCTAATACCCGGCTGATTTACCTTCCTAGGGTTACTGTTAGGCTTAGGCCTAGGACTTTTAAAACCAGGAAGCCCTGTGCTCCAGGCACACTGCAGCTGTTAAAGGCATCCCAAGGGGAGCGCAAAAGTGACACAACTTGGCTGCCTCCACTGCTATTTCCATGAGACCATCCTGAATCATAGGCTGATTTTCCTTCCTAGGCTTAAGGTTTGAGTTAGGCCTAGGGTTAGTGTTCTTTTAACCAGAAAGCCCTGAGTTCCAAGAACACAGCAGCTGCGAAGGACTACCCAAGAAGAGCGCAGAAGTGCCTCAACATGCCTGCCTCCACAGCTTTTTCCTTGGGGACGTCCCGAAACGAAGGCTGATTTAGAAGCCTCCAGTTTGGGCTAAAGTTGTGGTTTTTTACACCAGGAAGCCCTGTGCTCCAAGCACACTGCAGCTGTGAAAGGCATCCCAAGGGGAGCGCAAAAGTGCCACAACATGGCTGTCTCCACAGCTTTTCCCTTGGGATAATTCCTAAACCCAGGCTGATTTAAATGACCAGTGTTACGGTTAGGGTTAGGGTTACGCCTAGGTGTAGAGCTTTTTAAACCAGCAAGCTCTGAGCTCCAGGCACACGGCAGCTGCGAAAGGCATCCCAAGGGGAGCACAAAAGTGCCAGAAAATGGCTGCCTCCACACGTTTTCATTGGCACCATTGCTAAGCCTAGGCTGAATCACCTGCCTCCAGTCTCAGCTAGGGACATGGTTTTTTAAACCAGGAAGCCCTGAGCTCCAGGCACACGGCAGCTGTGAAAGGCATCCCAAGGGGAGTACAAAAGTGCAACAACATGGCAGCTTTCACAGCTTTTTCCTTGGCACCATCCCTATACCTAGGCTGATTTATCTGCCTAGGGTTAGGGTTAGGGCTCAGCCTAGGGCTAGGATTTTTTTAAGCAGGAAGCCCTGAGTTCCAGGCTTACTGCATCTGCCAAAGGCATCCCAAAGGGAGCGCAGAAGGTCCACAACATGGCTGCTTTCACAGCTTTTTCCTTAGGAAGAACCCTAATACCCGGCTGATTTACCTTCCTAGGGTTACTGTTAGGCTTAGGCCTAGGACTTTTAAAACCAGGAAGCCCTGTGCTCCAGGCACACTGCAGCTGTTAAAGGCATCCCAAGGGGAGCGCAAAAGTGACACAACTTGGCTGCCTCCACTGCTATTTCCATGAGACCATCCCGAATCATAGGCTGATTTTCCTTCCTAGGCTTAAGGTTTGAGTTAGGCCTAGGGTTAGTGTTCTTTTAACCAGAAAGCCCTGAGTTCCAAGAACACAGCAGCTGTGAAGGACTACCCAAGAAGAGCGCAGAAGTGCCTCAACATGCCTGCCTCCACAGCTTTTTCCTTGGGGACGTCCCGAAACGAAGGCTGATTTAGAAGCCTCCAGTTTGGGCTAAAGTTGTGGTTTTTTACACCAGGAAGCCCTGTGCTCCAAGCACACTGCAGCTGTGAAAGGCATCCCAAGGGGAGCGCAAAAGTGCCACAACATGGCTGTCTCCACAGCTTTTCCCTTGGGATAATTCCTAAACCCAGGCTGATTTAAATGACCAGTGTTACGGTTAGGGTTAGGGTTACGCCTAGGTGTAGAGCTTTTTAAACCAGCAAGCTCTGAGCTCCAGGCACACGGCAGCTGCGAAAGGCATCCCAAGGGGAGCACAAAAGTGCCAGAAAATGGCTGCCTCCACACGTTTTCATTGGCACCATTGCTAAGCCTAGGCTGAATCACCTGCCTCCAGTCTCAGCTAGGGACATGGTTTTTTAAACCAGGAAGCCCTGAGCTCCAGGCACACGGCAGCTGTGAAAGGCATCCCAAGGGGAGTACAAAAGTGCAACAACATGGCAGCTTTCACAGCTTTTTCCTTGGCACCATCCCTATACCTAGGCTGATTTATCTGCCTAGGGTTAGGGTTAGGGCTCAGCCTAGGGCTAGGATTTTTTTAACCAGGAAGCCCTGAGTTCCAGGCTTACTGCATCTGCCAAAGGCATCCCAAAGGGAGCGCAGAAGTGCCACAACATGGCTGCTTTCACAGCTTTTTCCTTAGGAAGAACCCTAATACCCGGCTGATTTACCTTCCTAGGGTTACTGTTAGGCTTAGGCCTAGGACTTTTAAAACCAGGAAGCCCTGTGCTCCAGGCACACTGCAGCTGTTAAAGGCATCCCAAGGGGAGCGCAAAAGTGACACAACTTGGCTGCCTCCACTGCTATTTCCATGAGACCATCCCGAATCATAGGCTGATTTTCCTTCCTAGGCTTAAGGTTTGAGTTAGGCCTAGGGTTAGTGTTCTTTTAACCAGAAAGCCCTGTGTTCCAAGAACACAGCAGCTGCGAAGGACTACCCAAGAAGAGCGCAGAAGTGCCTCAACATGCCTGCCTCCACAGCTTTTTCCTTGGGGAGGTCCCGAAACGAAGGCTGATTTAGAAGCCTCCAGTTTGGGCTAAAGTTGTGGTTTTTTAAACCAGGAAGCCCTGTGCTCTAAGCACACTGCAGCTGTGAAAGGCATCCCAAGGGGAGCGCAAAAGTGCCACAACATGGCTGTCTCCACAGCTTTTTCCCTTGGGATAATTCCTAAACCCAGGCTGATTTAAATGACCAGTGTTACGGTTAGGGTTAGGGTTACGCCTAGGTGTAGAGCTTTTTAAACCAGCAAGCTCTGAGCTCCAGGCACACGGCAGCTGCGAAAGGCATCCCAAGGGGAGCACAAAAGTGCCAGAAAATGGCTGCCTCCACACGTTTTCATTGGCACCATTGCTAAGCCTAGGCTGAATCACCTGCCTCCAGTCTCAGCTAGGGACATGGATTTTTAAACCAGGAAGCCCTGAGCTCCAGGCACACGACAGCTGTGAACGGCATCCCAAGGGGAGTACAAAAGTGCAACAACATGGCAGCTTTCACAGCTTTTTCCCTGGCACCATCCCTATACCTAGGCTGATTTATCTGCCTAGGGTTAGGCTTAGGGCTCAGCCAAGGGCAAGGATTTTTTTAAGCAGGAAGCCCTGAGTTCCAGGCTTACTGCATCTGCCAAAGGCATCCCAAAGGGAGCGCAGAAGGTCCACAACATGGCTGCTTTCACAGCTTTTTCCTTAGGAAGAACCCTAATACCCGGCTGATTTACCTTCCTAGGGTTACTGTTAGGCTTAGGCCTAGGACTTTTAAAACCAGGAAGCCCTGTGCTCCAGGCACACTGCAGCTGTTAAAGGCATCCCAAGGGGAGCGCAAAAGTGACACAACTTGGCTGCCTCCACTGCTATTTCCATGAGACCATCCCGAACCATAGGCTGATTTTCCTTCCTAGTCTTAAGGTTTGAGTTAGGCCTAGGGTTAGTGTTCTTTTAACCAGAAAGCCCTGAGTTCCAAGAACACAGCAGCTGTGAAGGACTACCCAAGAAGAGCGCAGAAGTGCCTCAACATGCCTGCCTCCACAGCTTTTTCCTTAGGGACGTCCCGAAACGAAGGCTGATTTAGAAGCCTCCAGTTTGGGCTAAAGTTGTGGTTTTTTAAACCAGGAAGCCCTGTGCTCCAAGCACACTGCAGCTGTGAAAGGCATCCCAAGGGGAGCGCAAAAGTGCCACAACATGGCTGTCTCCACAGCTTTTTCCCTTGGGATAATTCCTAAACCCAGGCTGATTTAAATGACCAGTGTTACGGTTAGGGTTAGGGTTACGCCTAGGTGTAGAGCTTTTTAAACCAGCAAGCTCTGAGCTCCAGGCACACAGGAGCTGTGAAAGGCATCCCAAGGGGAGCACAAAAGTGCCAGAAAATGGCTGCCTCCACACGTTTTCATTGGCACCATTGCTAAGCCTAGGCTGAATCACCTGCCACCAGTCTCAGCTAGGGACATGGATTTTTAAACCAGGAAGCCCTGAGCTCCAGGCACACGGCAGCTGTGAAAGGCATCCCAAGGGGAGTACAAAAGTGCAACAACATGGCAGCTTTCACAGCTTTTTCCTTGGCACCATCCCTATACCTAGGCTGATTTATCTGCCTAGGGTTAGGGTTAGGGGTCAGCCTAGGGCTAGGATTTTTTTAAGCAGGAAGCCCTGAGTTCCAGGCTTACTGCATCTGCCAAAGGCATCCCAAAGGGAGCGCAGAAGCGCCACAACATGGCTGCTTTCACAGCTTTTTCCTTAGGAAGAACCGTAATACCCGGCTGATTTACCTTCCTAGGGTTACTGTTAGGCTTAGGCCTAGGACTTTTAAAACCAGGAAGCCCTGTGCTCCAGGCTGCAGCTGTTAAAGGCATCCCAAGGGGAGAGCAAAAGTGACACAACTTGGCTGCCTCCACTGCTATTTCCATGAGACCATCCCGAATCATAGGCTGATTTTCCTTCCTAGGCTTAAGGTTTGAGTTAGGCCTAGGGTTAGTGTTCTTTTAACCAGAAAGCCCTGAGTTCCAAGAACACAGCAGCTGCGAAGGACTACCCAAGAAGAGCGCAGAAGTGCCTCAACATGCCTGCCTCCACAGCTTTTTCCTTGGGGACGTCCCGAAACGAAGGCTGATTTAGAAGCCTCCAGTTTGGGCTAAAGTTGTGGTTTTTTAAACCAGGAAGCCCTGTGCTCCAAGCACACTGCAGCTGTGAAAGGCATCCCAAGGGGAGCGCAAAAGTGCCACAACATGGCTGTCTCCACAGCTTTTCCCTTGGGATAATTCCTAAACCCAGGCTGATTTAAATGACCAGTGTTACGGTTAGGGTTAGGGTTACGCCTAGGTGTAGAGCTTTTTAAACCAGCAAGCTCTGAGCTCCAGGCACACGGCAGCTGCGAAAAGCATCCCAAGGGGAGCACAAAAGTGCCAGAAAATGGCTGCCTCCACACATTTTCATTGGCACCATTGCTAAGCCTAGGCTGAATCACCTGCCACCAGTCTCAGCTAGGGACATGGATTTTTACACCAGGAAACCCTGAGCTCCAGGCACACGGCAGCTGTGAAAGGCATCCCAAGGGGAGTACAAAAGTGCAACAACATGGCAGCTTTCACAGCTTTTTCCTTGGCACCATCCCTATACCTAGGCTGATTTATCTGCCTAGGGTTAGGGTTAGGGCTCAGCCTAGGGCTAGGATTTTTTTAAGCAGGAAGCCCTGAGTTCCAGGCTTACTGCATCTGCCAAAGGCATCCCAAAGGGAGCGCAGAAGTGCCACAACATGGCTGCTTTCACAGCTTTTTCCTTAGGAAGAACCCTAATACCCGGCTGATTTACCTTCCTAGGGTTACTGTTAGGCTTAGGCCTAGGACTTTTAAAACCAGGAAGCCCTGTGCTCCAGGCACACTGCAGCTGTTAAAGGCATCCCAAGGGGAGCGCAAAAGTGACACAACTTGGCTGCCTCCACTGCTATTTCCATGAGACCATCCCGAATCATAGGCTGATTTTCCTTCCTAGGCTTAAGGTTTGAGTTAGGCCTAGGGTTAGTGTTCTTTTAACCAGAAAGCCCTGAGTTCCAAGAACACAGCAGCTGCGAAGGACTGCCCAAGAAGAGCGCAGAAGTGCCTCAACATGCCTGCCTCCACAGCTTTTTCCTTGGGGACGTCCCGAAACGAAGGCTGATTTAGAAGCCTCCAGTTTGGGCTAAAGTTGTGGTATTTTACACCAGGAAGCCCTGTGCTCCAAGCACACTGCAGCTGTGAAAGGCATCCCAAGGGGAGCGCAAAAGTGCCACAACATGGCTGTCTCCACAGCTTTTCCCTTGGGATAATTCCTAAACCCAGGCTGATTTAAATGACCAGTGTTACGGTTAGGGTTAGGGTTACGCCTAGGTGTAGAGCTTTTTAAACCAGCAAGCTCTGAGCTCCAGGCACACGGCAGCTGCGAAAGGCATCCCAAGGGGAGCACAAAAGTGCCAGAAAATGGCTGCCTCCACACGTTTTCATTGGCACCATTGCTAAGCCTAGGCTGAATCACCTGCCTCCAGTCTCAGCTAGGGACATGGTTTTTTAAACCAGGAAGCCCTGAGCTCCAGGCACACGGCAGCTGTGAAAGGCATCCCAAGGGGAGTACAAAAGTGCAACAACATGGCAGCTTTCACAGCTTTTTCCTTGGCACCATCCCTATACCTAGGCTGATTTATCTGCCTAGGGTTAGGGTTAGGGCTCAGCCTAGGGCTAGGATTTTTTTAACCAGGAAGCCCTGAGTTCCAGGCTTACTGCATCTGCCAAAGGCATCCCAAAGGGAGCGCAGAAGGTCCACAACATGGCTGCTTTCACAGCTTTTTCCTTTGGAAGAACCGTAATACCCGGCTGATTTAACTTCCTAGGGTTACTTTTAGGCTTAGGCCTAGGACTTTTAAAACCAGGAAGCCCTGTGCTCCAGGCACACTGCAGCTGTTAAAGGCATCCCAAGGGGAGCGCAAAAGTGACACAACTTGCCTGCCTCCACTGCTATTTCCATGAGACCATCCCGAATCATAGGCTGATTTTCCTTCCTAGGCTTAAGGTTTGAGTTAGGCCTAGGGTTAGTGTTCTTTTAACCAGAAAGCCCTGAGTTCCAAGAACACAGCAGCTGCGAAGGACTACCCAAGAAGAGCGCAGAAGTGCCTCAACATGCCTGCCTCCACAGCTTTTTCCTTGGGGACGTCCCGAAACGAAGGCTGATTTAGAAGCCTCCAGTTTGGGCTAAAGTTGTGGTTTTTTAAACCAGGAAGCCCTGTGCTCCAAGCACACTGCAGCTGTGAAAGGCATCCCAAGGGGAGCGCAAAAGTGCCACAACATGGCTGTCTCCACAGCTTTTCCCTTGGGATAATTCCTAAACCCAGGCTGATTTAAATGACCAGTGTTACGGTTAGGGTTAGGGTTACGCCTAGGTGTAGAGCTTTTTAAACCAGCAAGCTCTGAGCTCCAGGCACACGGCAGCTGCGAAAGGCATCCCAAGGGGAGCACAAAAGTGCCAGAAAATGGCTGCCTCCACACGTTTTCATTGGCACCATTGCTAAGCCTAGGCTGAATCACCTGCCACCAGTCTCAGCTAGGGACATGTATTTTTACACCAGGAAACCCTGAGCTCCAGGCACACGGCAGCTGTGAAAGGCATCCCAAGGGGAGTACAAAAGTGCAACAACATGGCAGCTTTCACAGCTTTTTCCTTGGCACCATCCCTATACCTAGGCTGATTTATCTGCCTAGGGTTAGGGTTAGGGCTCAGCCTAGGGCTAGGATTTTTTTAACCAGGAAGCCCTGAGTTCCAGGCTTACTGCATCTGCCAAAGGCATCCCAAAGGGAGCGCAGAAGTGCCACAACATGGCTGCTTTCACAGCTTTTTCCTTAGGAAGAACTGTAATACCCGGCTGATTTAACTTCCTAGGGTTACTTTTAGGCTTAGGCCTAGGACTTTTAAAACCAGGAAGCCCTGTGCTCCAGGCACACTGCAGCTGTTAAAGGCATCCCAAGGGGAGCGCAAAAGTGACACAACTTGCCTGCCTCCACTGCTATTTCCATGAGACCATCCCGAATCATAGGCTGATTTTCCTTCCTAGGCTTAAGGTTTGAGTTAGGCCTAGGGTTAGTGTTCTTTTAACCAGAAAGCCCTGAGTTCCAAGAACACAGCAGCTGCGAAGGACTGCCCAAGAAGAGCGCAGAAGTGCCTCAACATGCCTGCCTCCACAGCTTTTTCCTTGGGGACGTCCCGAAACGAAGGCTGATTTAGAAGCCTCCAGTTTGGGCTAAAGTTGTGGTTTTTTAAACCAGGAAGCCCTGTGCTCCAAGCACACTGCAGCTGTGAAAGGCATCCCAAGGGGAGCGCAAAAGTGCCACAACATGGCTGTCTCCACAGCTTTTCCCTTGGGATAATTCCTAAACCCAGGCTGATTTAAATGACCAGTGTTACGGTTAGGGTTAGGGTTAGGGTTACGCCTAGGTGTAGAGCTTTTTAAACCAGCAAGCTCTGAGCTCCAGGCACACGGCAGCTGCGAAAGGCATCCCAAGGGGAGCACAAAAGTGCCAGAAAATGGCTGCCTCCACACGTTTTCATTGGCACCATTGCTAAGCCTAGGCTGAATCACCTGCCACCAGTCTCAGCTAGGGACATGGATTTTTACACCAGGAAACCCTGAGCTCCAGGCACACGGCAGCTGTGAAAGGCATCCCAAGGGGAGTACAAAAGTGCAACAACATGGCAGCTTTCACAGCTTTTTCCTTGGCACCATCCCTATACCTAGGCTGATTTATCTGCCTAGGGTTAGGGTTAGGGCTCAGCCTAGGGCTAGGATTTTTTTAACCAGGAAGCCCTGAGTTCCAGGCTTACTGCATCTGCCAAAGGCATCCCAAAGGGAGCGCAGAAGTGCCACAACATGGCTGCTTTCACAGCTTTTTCCTTAGGAAGAACCGTAATACCCGGCTGATTTAACTTCCTAGGGTTACTTTTAGGCTTAGGCCTAGGACTTTTAAAACCAGGAAGCCCTGTGCTCTAGGCACACTGCAGCTGATAAAGGCATCCCAAGGGGAGCGCAAAAGTGACACAACTTGGCTGCCTCCACTGCTATTTCCATGAGACCATCCCGAATCATAGGCTGATTTTCCTTCCTAGGCTTAAGGTTTGAGTTAGGCCTAGGGTTAGTGTTCTTTTAACCAGAAAGCCCTGAGTTCCAAGAACACAGCAGCTGCGAAGGACTACCCAAGAAGAGCGCAGAAGTGCCTCAACATGCCTGCCTCCACAGCTTTTTCCTTGGGGACGTCCCGAAACGAAGGCTGATTTAGAAGCCTCCAGTTTGGGCTAAAGTTGTGGTTTTTTAAACCAGGAAGCCCTGTGCTCCAAGCACACTGCAGCTGTGAAAGGCATCCCAAGGGGAGCGCAAAAGTGCCACAACATGGCTGTCTCCACAGCTTTTCCCTTGGGATAATTCCTAAACCCAGGCTGATTTAAATGACCAGTGTTACGGTTAGGGTTAGGGTTACGCCTAGGTGTAGAGCTTTTTAAACCAGCAAGCTCTGAGCTCCAGGCACACGGCAGCTGCGAAAGGCATCCCAAGGGGAGCACAAAAGTGCCAGAAAATGGCTGCCTCCACACGTTTTCATTGGCACCATTGCTAAGCCTAGGCTGATTCACCTGCCTCCAGTCTCAGCTAGGGACATGGTTTTTTAAACCAGGAAGCCCTGAGCTCCAAGCACACGACAGCTGTGAAAGGCATCCCAAGGGGAGTACAAAAGTGCAACAACATGGCAGCTTTCACAGCTTTTTCCTTGGCACCATCCCTATACCTAGGCTGATTTATCTGCCTAGAGTTAGGGTTAGGGCTCAGCCTAGGGCTAGGATTTTTTCAAGCAGGAAACCCTGAGTTCCAGGCTTACTGCATCTGCCAAAGGCATCCCAAAGGGAGCGCAGAAGTGCCACAACATGGCTGCTTTCACAGCTTTTTCCTTAGGAAGAACCCTAATACCCGGCTGATTTACCTTCCTAGGGTTACTGTTAGGCTTAGGCCTAGGACTTTTAAAACCAGGAAGCCCTGTGCTCCAGGCACACTGCAGCTGTTAAAGGCATCCCAAGGGGAGCGCAAAAGTGACACAACTTGGCTGCCTCCACTGCTATTTCCATGAGACCATCCCGAATCATAGGCTGATTTTCCTTCCTAGGCTTAAGGTTTGAGTTAGGCCTAGGGTTAGTGTTCTTTTAACCAGAAAGCCCTGAGTTCCAAGAACACAGCAGCTGCGAAGGACTGCCCAAGAAGAGCGCAGAAGTGCCTCAACATGCCTGCCTCCACAGCTTTTTCCTTGGGGACGTCCCGAAACGAAGGCTGATTTAGAAGCCTCCAGTTTGGGCTAAAGTTGTGGTTTTTTACACCAGGAAGCCCTGTGCTCCAAGCACACTGCAGCTGTGAAAGTCATCCCAAAGGGAGCGCAAAAATGCCACAACATGGCTATCTCCACAGCTTTTCCCTTGGGATAATTCCTAAACCCAGGCTGATTTAAATGACCAGTGTTACGGTTAGGGTTAGGGTTACGCCTAGGTGTAGAGCTTTTTAAACCTGCAAGCTCTGAGCTCCAGGCACACGGCAGCTGTGAAAGGCATCCCAAGGGGAGCACAAAAGTGCCAGAAAATGGCTGCCTCCACACGTTTTCATTGGCACCATTGCTAAGCCTAGGCTGAATCACCTGCCACCAGCCTCAGCTAGGGACATGGATTTTTAAACCAGGAAGCCCTGAGCTCCAGGCACACGGCAGCTGTGAAAGGCATCCCAAGGGGAGTACAAAAGTGCAACAACATGGCAGCTTTCACAGCTTTTTCCTTGGCACCATCCCTATACCTAGGCTGATTTATCTGCCTAGGGTTAGGGTTAGGGCTCAGCCTAGGGCATGGATTTTTTTAACCAGGAAGCCCTGAGTTCCAGGCTTACTGCATCTGCCAAAGGCATCCCAAAGGGAGCGCAGAAGTGCCACAACATGGCTGCTTTCACAGCTTTTTCCTTAGGAAGAACCCTAATACCCGGCTGATTTACCTTCCTAGGGTTACTGTTAGGCTTAGGCCTAGGACTTTTAAAACCAGGAAGCCCTGTGCTCCAGGCACACTGCAGCTGTTAAAGGCATCCCAAGGGGAGCGCAAAAGTGACACAACTTGGCTGCCTCCACTGCTATTTCCATGAGACCATCCCGAATCATAGGCTGATTTTCCTTCCTAGGCTTAAGGTTTGAGTTAGGCCTAGGGTTAGTGTTCTTTTAACCAGAAAGCCCTGAGTTCCAAGAACACAGCAGCTGCGAAGGACTACCCAAGAAGAGCGCAGAAGTGCCTCAACATGCCTGCCTCCACAGCTTTTTCCTTGGGGACGTCCCGAAACGAAGGCTGATTTAGAAGCCTCCAGTTTGGGCTAAATTTGTGGGTTTTTACACCAGGAAGCCCTGTGCTCCAAGCACACTGCAGCTGTGAAAGGCATCCCAAGGGGAGCGCAAAAGTGCCACAACATGGCTGTCTCCACAGCTTTTTCCCTTGGGATAATTCCTAAACCCAGGCTGATTTAAATGACCAGTGTTACGGTTAGGGTTAGGGTTACGCCTAGGTGTAGAGCTTTTTAAACCAGCAAGCTCTGAGCTCCAGGCACATGGCAGCTGCGAAAGGCATCCCAAGGGGAGCACAAAAGTGCCAGAAAATGGCTGCCTCCACACGTTTTCATTGGCACCATTGCTAAGCCTAGGCTGAATCACCTGCCTCCAGTCTCAGCTAGGGACATGGTTTTTTAAACCAGGAAGCCCTGAGCTCCAGGCACACGGCAGCTGTGAAAGGCATCCCAAGGGGAGTACAAAAGTGCAACAACATGGCAGCTTTCACAGCTTTTTCCTTGGCACCATCCCTATACCTAGGCTGATTTATCTGCCTAGGGTTAGGGTTAGGGCTCAGCCTAGGGCTAGGATTTTTTTAAGCAGGAAGCCCTGAGTTCCAGGCTTACTGCATCTGCCAAAGGCATCCCAAAGGGAGCGCAGAAGGTCCACAACATGGCTGCTTTCACAGCTTTTTCCTTAGGAAGAACCCTAATACCCGGCTGATTTACCTTCCTAGGGTTACTGTTAGGCTTAGGCCTAGGACTTTTAAAACCAGGAAGCCCTGTGCTCCAGGCACACTGCAGCTGTTAAAGGCATCCCAAGGAGAGCGCAAAAGTGACACAACTTGGCTGCCTCCACTGCTATTTCCATGAGACCATCCCGAATCATAGGCTGATTTTCCTTCCTAGGCTTAAGGTTTGAGTTAGGCCTAGGGTTAGTGTTCTTTTAACCAGAAAGCCCTGAGTTCCAAGAACACAGCAGCTGCGAAGGACTACCCAAGAAGAGCGCAGAAGTGCCTCAACATGCCTGCCTCCACAGCTTTTTCCTTGGGGACGTCCCGAAACGAAGGCTGATTTAGAAGCCTCCAGTTTGGGCTAAAGTTGTGGTTTTTTACACCAGGAAGCCCTGTGCTCCAAGCACACTGCAGCTGTGAAAGGCATCCCAAGGGGAGCGCAAAAGTGCCACAACATGGCTGTCTCCACAGCTTTTTCCCTTGGGATAATTCCTAAACCCAGGCTGATTTAAATGACCAGTGTTACGGTTAGGGTTAGGGTTACGCCTAGGTGTAGAGCTTTTTAAACCAGCAAGCTCTGAGCTCCAGGCACACGGCAGCTGCGAAAGGCATCCCAAGGGGAGCACAAAAGTGCCAGAAAATGGCTGCCTCCACACGTTTTCATTGGCACCATTGCTAAGCCTAGGCTGAATCACCTGCCTCCAGTCTCAGCTAGGGACATGGTTTTTTAAACCAGGAAGCCCTGAGCTCCAGGCACACGGCAGCTGTGAAAGGCATCCCAAGGGGAGTACAAAAGTGCAACAACATGGCAGCTTTCACAGCTTTTTCCTTGGCACCATCCCTATACCTAGGCTGATTTATCTGCCTAGGGTTAGGGTTAGGGCTCAGCCTAGGGCTAGCATTTTTTTAAGCAGGAAGCCCTGAGTTCCAGGCTTACTGCATCTGCCAAAGGCATCCCAAAGGGAGCGCAGAAGGTCCACAACATGGCTGGTTTCACAGCTTTTTTTCCTTAGGAAGAACCCTAATACCCGGCTGATTTACCTTCCTAGGGTTACTGTTAGGCTTAGGCCTAGGACTTTTAAAACCAGGAAGCCCTGTGCTCCAGGCACACTGCAGCTGTTAAAGGCATCCCAAGGGGAGCGCAAAAGTGACACAACTTGGCTGCCTCCACTGCTATTTCCATGAGACCATCCCGAATCATAGGCTGATTTTCCTTCCTAGGCTTAAGGTTTGAGTTAGGCCTAGGGTTAGTGTTCTTTTAACCAGAAAGCCCTGAGTTCCAAGAACACAGCAGCTGCGAAGGACTACCCAAGAAGAGCGCAGAAGTGCCTCAACATGCCTGCCTCCACAGCTTTTTCCTTGGGGACGTCCCGAAACGAAGGCCGATTTAGAAGCCTCCAGTTTGGGCTAAAGTTGTGGTTTTTTACACCAGGAAGCCCTGTGCACCAAGCACACTGCAGCTGTGAAAGGCAAACCAAGGGGAGCACAAAAGTGCCACAACATGGCTGTCTCCACAGCTTTTCCCTTGGGATAATTCCTAAACCCAGGCTGATTTAAATGACCAGTGTTACGGTTAGGGTTAGGGTTACGCCTAGGTGTAGAGCTTTTTAAACCAGCAAGCTCTGAGCTCCAGGCACACGGCAGCTGCGAAAGGCATCCCAAGGGGAGCACAAAAGTGCCAGAAAATGGCTGCCTCCACACGTTTTCATTGGCACCATTGCTAAGCCTAGGCTGAATTACCTGCCTCCAGTCTCAGCTAGGGACATGGTTTTTTAAACCAGGAAGCCCTGAGCTCCAAGCACACGACAGCTGTGAAAGGCATCCCAAGGGGAGTACAAAAGTGCAACAACATGGCAGCTTTCACAGCTTTTTCCTTGGCACCATCCCTATACCTAGGCTGATTTATCTGCCTAGAGTTAGGGTTAGGGCTCAGCCTAGGGCTAGGATTTTTTCAAGCAGGAAACCCTGAGTTCCAGGCTTACTGCATCTGCCAAAGGCATCCCAAAGGGAGCGCAGAAGGTCCACAACATGGCTGCTTTCACAGCTTTTTCCTTAGGAAGAACCCTAATACCCGGCTGATTTACCTTCCTAGGGTTACTGTTAGGCTTAGGCCTAGGACTTTTAAAACCAGGAAGCCCTGTGCTCCAGGCACACTGCAGCTGTTAAAGGCATCCCAAGGGGAGCGCAAAAGTGACACAACTTGGCTGCCTCCACTGCTATTTCCATGAGACCATCCCGAATCATAGGCTGATTTTCCTTCCTAGGCTTAAGGTTTGAGTTAGGCCTAGGGTTAGTGTTCTTTTAACCAGAAAGCCCTGAGTTCCAAGAACACAGCAGCTGCGAAGGACTACCCAAGAAGAGCGCAGAAGTGCCTCAACATGCCTGCCTCCACAGCTTTTTCCTTGGGGACGTCCCGAAACGAAGGCTGATTTAGAAGCCTGCAGTTTGGGCTAAAGTTGTGGTATTTTACACCAGGAAGCCCTGTGCTCCAAGCACACTGCAGCTGTGAAAGTCATCCCAAGGGGAGCGCAAAAATGCCACAACATGGCTATCTCCACAGCTTTTCCCTTGGGATAATTCCTAAACCCAGGCTGATTTAAATGACCAGTGTTACGGTTAGGGTTAGGGTTACGCCTAGGTGTAGAGCTTTTTAAACCAGCAAGCTCTGAGCTCCAGGCACACGGCAGCTGAGAAAGGCATCCCAAGGGGAGCACAAAAGTGCCAGAAAATGGCTGCCTCCACACGTTTTCATTGGCACCATTGCTAAGCCTAGGCTGAATTACCGGCCTCCAGTCTCAGCTAGGGACATGGTTTTTTAAACCAGGAAGCCCTGAGCTCCAGGCACACGGCAGCTGTGAAAGGCATCCCAAGGGGAGTACAAAAGTGCAACAACATGGCAGCTTTCACAGCTTTTTCCTTGGCACCATCCCTATACCTAGGCTGATTTATCTGCCTAGGGTTAGGGTTAGGGCTCAGCCTAGGGCTAGGATTTTTTTAAGCAGGAAGCCCTGAGTTCCAGGCTTACTGCATCTGCCAAAGGCATCCCAAAGGGAGCGCAGAAGTGCCACAACATGGCTGCTTTCACAGCTTTTTCCTTAGGAAGAACCCTAATACCCGGCTGATTTACCTTCCTAGGGTTACTGTTAGGCTTAGGCCTAGGACTTTTAAAACCAGGAAGCCCTGTGCTCCAGGCACACTGCAGCTGTTAAAGGCATCCCAAGGGGAGCGCAAAAGTGACACAACTTGGCTGCCTCCACTGCTATTTCCATGAGACCATCCCGAATCATAGGCTGATTTTCCTTCCTAGGCTTAAGGTTTGAGTTAGGCCTAGGGTTAGTGTTCTTTTAACCAGAAAGCCCTGAGTTCCTAAAGCACAGCAGCTGCGAAGGACTGCCCAAGAAGAGCGCAGAAGTGCCACAACATGCCTGCCTCCACAGCTTTTTCCTTGGGGACGTCCCGAAACGAAGGCTGATTTAGAAGCCTCCAGTTTGGGCTAAAGTTGTGGTTTTTTAAACCAGGAAGCCCTGTGTTCCAAGCACACTGCAGCTGTGAAAGGCATCCCAAGGGGAGCGCAAAAGTGCCACAACATGGCTGTCTCCACAGATTTTCCCTTGGGATAATTCCTAAACCCAGGCTGATTTAAATGACCAGTGTTACGGTTAGGGTTAGGGTTACGCCTAGGTGTAGAGCTTTTTAAACCAGCAAGCTCTGAGCTCCAGGCACACGGCAGCTGCGAAAGCCATCCCAAGGGGAGCACAAAAGTGCCAGAAAATGGCTGCCTCCACACGTTTTCATTGGCACCATTGCTAAGCCTAGGCTGAATCACCTGCCTCCAGTCTCAGCTAGGGACACGGTTCTTTAAACCAGGAAGCCCTGAGCTCCAGGCACACGGCAGCTGTGAAAGGCATCCCAAGGGGAGTACAAAAGTGCAACAACATGGCAGCTTTCACAGCTTTTTCCTTGGCACCATCCCTATACCTAGGCTGATTTATCTGCCTAGGGTTAGGGTTAGGCCTCAGCCTAGGGCTAGGATTTTTTTAACCAGGAAGCCCTGAGTTCCAGGCTTACTGCATCTGCCAAAGGCATCCCAAAGGGAGCGCAGAAGGTCCACAACATGGCTGCTTTCACAGCTTTTTCCTTAGGAAGAACCCTAATACCCGGCTGATTTACCTTCCTAGGGTTACTGTTAGGCTTAGGCCTAGGACTTTTAAAACCAGGAAGCCCTGTGCTCCAGGCACACTGCAGCTGTTAAAGGCATCCCAAGGGGAGCGCAAAAGTGACACAACTTGGCTGCCTCCACTGCTATTTCCATGAGACCATCCCGAATCATAGGCTGATTTTCCTTCCTAGGCTTAAGGTTTGAGTTAGGCCTAGGGTTAGTGTTCTTTTAACCAGAAAGCCCTGAGTTCCAAGAACACAGCAGCTGCGAAGGACTACCCAAGAAGAGCACAGAAGTTCCTCAACATGCCTGCCTCCACAGCTTTTTCCTTGGGGACGTCCCAAAACGAAGGCTGATTTAGAAGCCTCCAGTTTGGGCTAAAGTTGTGGGTTTTTACACCAGGAAGCCCTGTGCTCCAAGCTCACTGCAGCTGTGAAAGGCATCCCAAGGGGAGCGCAAAAGTGCCACAACATGGCTGTCTCCACAGCTTTTCCCTTGGGATAATTCCTAAACCCAGGCTGATTTAAATGACCAGTGTTACGGTTAGGGTTAGGGTTACGCCTAGGTGTAGAGCTTTTTAAACCAGCAAGCTCTGAGCTCCAGGCACACGGCAGCTGAGAAAGGCATCCCAAGGGGAGCACAAAAGTGCCAGAAAATGGCTGCCTCCACACGTTTTCATTGGCACCATTGCTAAGCCTAGGCTGAATTACCGGCCTCCAGTCTCAGCTAGGGACATGGTTTTTTAAACCAGGAAGCCCTGAGCTCCAGGCACACGGCAGCTGTGAAAGGCATCCCAAGGGGAGTACAAAAGTGCAACAACATGGCAGCTTTCACAGCTTTTTCCTTGGCACCATCCCTATACCTAGGCTGATTTATCTGCCTAGGGTTAGGGTTAGGGCTCAGCCTAGGGCTAGCATTTTTTTAAGCAGGAAGCCCTGAGTTCCAGGCTTACTGCATCTGCCAAAGGCATCCCAAAGGGAGCGCAGAAGTGCCACAACATGGCTGCTTTCACAGCTTTTTCCTTAGGAGGAACCCTAATACCCGGCTGATTTACCTTCCTAGGGTTACTCTTAGGCTTAGGCCTAGGACTTTTAAAACCAGGAAGCCCTGTGCTCCAGGCACACTGCAGCTGTTAAAGGCATCCCAAGGGGAGCGCAAAAGTGACACAACTTGGCTGCCTCCACTGCTATTTCCATGAGACCATCCCGAATCATAGGCTGATTTTCCTTCCTAGGCTTAAGGTTTGAGTTAGGCCTAGGGTTAGTGTTCTTTTAACCAGAAAGCCCTGAGTTCCAAGAACACAGCAGCTGCGAAGGACTACCCAAGAAGAGCGCAGAAGTGCCTCAACATGCCTGCCTCCACAGCTTTTTCCTTGGGGACGTCCCGAAACGAAGGCTGATTTAGAAGCCTCCAGTTTGGGCTAAAGTTGTGGTTTTTTACACCAGGAAGCCCTGTGCTCCAAGCTCACTGCAGCTGTGAAAGGCATCCCAAGGGGAGCGCAAAAGTGCCACAACATGGCTGTCTCCACAGCTTTTCCCTTGGGATAATTCCTAAACCCAGGCTGATTTAAATGACCAGTGTTACGGTTAGGGTTAGGGTTACGCCTAGGTGTAGAGCTTTTTAAACCAGCAAGCTCTGAGCTCCAGGCACACGGCAGCTGAGAAAGGCATCCCAAGGGGAGCACAAAAGTGCCAGAAAATGGCTGCCTCCACACGTTTTCATTGGCACCATTGCTAAGCCTAGGCTGAATCACCTGCCTCCAGTCTCAGCTAGGGACATGGTTTTTTAAACCAGGAAGCCCTGAGCTCCAGGCACACGGCAGCTGTGAAAGGCATCCCAAGGGGAGTACAAAAGTGCAACAACATGGCAGCTTTCACAGCTTTTTCCTTGGCACCATCCCTATACCTAGGCTGATTTATCTGCCTAGGGTTAGGGTTAGGGCTCAGCCTAGGGCTAGCATTTTTTTAAGCAGGAAGCCCTGAGTTCCAGGCTTACTGCATCTGCCAAAGGCATCCCAAAGGGAGCGCAGAAGGTCCACAACATGGCTGCTTTCACAGCTTTTTCCTTAGGAAGAACCCTAATACCCGGCTGATTTACCTTCCTAGGGTTACTGTTAGGCTTAGGCCTAGGACTTTTAAAACCAGGAAGCCCTGTGCTCCAGGCACACTGCAGCTGTTAAAGGCATCCCAAGGGGAGCGCAAAAGTGACACAACTTGGCTGCCTCCACTGCTATTTCCATGAGACCATCCCGAATCATAGGCTGATTTTCCTTCCTAGGCTTAAGGTTTGAGTTAGGCCTAGGGTTAGTGTTCTTTTAACCAGAAAGCCCTGAGTTCCAAGAACACAGCAGCTGCGAAGGACTACCCAAGAAGAGCGCAGAAGTTCCTCAACATGCCTGCCTCCACAGCTTTTTCCTTGGGGACGTCCCGAAACGAAGGCTGATTTAGAAGCCTCCAGTTTGGGCTAAAGTTGTGGTTTTTTACACCAGGAAGCCCTGTGCTCCAAGCTCACTGCAGCTGTGAAAGGCATCCCAAGGGGAGCGCAAAAGTGCCACAACATGGCTGTCTCCACAGCTTTTCCCTTGGGATAATTCCTAAACCCAGGCTGATTTAAATGACCAGTGTTACGGTTAGGGTTAGGGTTACGCCTAGGTGTAGAGCTTTTTAAACCAGCAAGCTCTGAGCTCCAGGCACACGGCAGCTGCGAAAGGCATCCCAAGGGGAGCACAAAAGTGCCAGAAAATGGCTGCCTCCACACGTTTTCATTGGCACCATTGCTAAGCCTAGGCTGAATCACCTGCCTCCAGTCTCAGCTAGGGACATGGTTTTTTAAACCAGGAAGCCCTGAGCTCCAGGCACACGGCAGCTGTGAAAGGCATCCCAAGGGGAGTACAAAAGTGCAACAACATGGCAGCTTTCACAGCTTTTTCCTTGGCACCATCCCTATACCTAGGCTGATTTATCTGCCTAGGGTTAGGGTTAGGGCTCAGCCTAGGGCTAGCATTTTTTTAAGCAGGAAGCCCTGAGTTCCAGGCTTACTGCATCTGCCAAAGGCATCCCAAAGGGAGCGCAGAAGGTCCACAACATGGCTGCTTTCACAGCTTTTTCCTTAGGAAGAACCCTAATACCCGGCTGATTTACCTTCCTAGGGTTACTGTTAGGCTTAGGCCTAGGACTTTTAAAACCAGGAAGCCCTGTGCTCCAGGCACACTGCAGCTGTTAAAGGCATCCCAAGGGGAGCGCAAAAGTGACACAACTTGGCTGCCTCCACTGCTATTTCTAAGACCATCCCGAATCATATGCTGATTTTCCTTCCTAGGCTTAAGGTTTGAGTTAGGCCTAGGGTTAGTGTTCTTTTAACCAGAAAGCCCTGAGTTCCAAGAAGACAGCAGCTGCGAAGGACTACCCAAGAAGAGCGCAGAAGTGCCTCAACATGCCTGCCTCCAGAGCTTTTTCCTTGGGGACGTCCCGAATCGAAGGCTGATTTAGAAGCCTCCAGTTTGGGCTAAAGTTGTGGTTTTTTACACCAGGAAGCCCTGTGCTCCAAGCTCACTGCAGCTGTGAAAGGCATCCCAAGGGGAGCGCAAAAGTGCCACAACATGGCTGTCTCCACAGCTTTTCCCTTGGGATAATTCCTAAACCCAGGCTGATTTAAATGACCAGTGTTACGGTTAGGGTTAGGGTTACGCCTAGGTGTAGAGCTTTTTAAACCAGCAAGCTCTGAGCTCCAGGCACACGGCAGCTGCGAAAGGCATCCCAAGGGGAGCACAAAAGTGCCAGAAAATGGCTGCCTCCACACGTTTTCATTGGCACCATTGCTAAGCCTAGGCTGAATCACCTGCCTCCAGTCTCAGCTAGGGACATGGTTTTTTAAACCAGGAAGCCCTGAGCTCCAGGCACACGGCAGCTGTGAAAGGCATCCCAAGGGGAGTACAAAAGTGCAACAACATGGCAGCTTTCACAGCTTTTTCCTTGGCACCATCCCTATACCTAGGCTGATTTATCTGCCTAGGGTTAGGGTTAGGGCTCAGCCTAGGGCTAGCATTTTTTTAAGCAGGAAGCCCTGAGTTCCAGGCTTACTGCATCTGCCAAAGGCATCCCAAAGGGAGCGCAGAAGGTCCACAACATGGCTGGTTTCACAGCTTTTTTTCCTTAGGAAGAACCCTAATACCCGGCTGATTTACCTTCCTAGGGTTACTGTTAGGCTTAGGCCTAGGACTTTTAAAACCAGGAAGCCCTGTGCTCCAGGCACACTGCAGCTGTTAAAGGCATCCCAAGGGGAGCGCAAAAGTGACACAACTTGGCTGCCTCCACTGCTATTTCCATGAGACCATCCCGAATCATAGGCTGATTTTCCTTCCTAGGCTTAAGGTTTGAGTTAGGCCTAGGGTTAGTGTTCTTTTAACCAGAAAGCCCTGAGTTCCAAGAACACAGCAGCTGCAAAGGACTACCCAAGAAGAGCGCAGAAGTGCCTCAACATGCCTGCCTCCACAGCTTTTTCCTTGGGGACGTCCCGAAACGAAGGCTGATTTAGAAGCCTCCAGTTTGGGCTAAAGTTGTGGTTCTTTAAACAAGGAAGCCCTGTGCTCCAAGCTCACTGCAGCTGTGAAAGGCATCCCAAGGGGAGCGCAAAAGTGCCACAACATGGCTGTCTCCACAGCTTTTCCCTTGGGATAATTCCTAAACCCAGGCTGATTTAAATGACCAGTGTTACGGTTAGGGTTAGGGTTAGGCCTAGGTGTAGAGCTTTTTAAACCAGCAAGCTCTGAGCTCCAGGCACACGGCAGCTGCGAAAGGCATCCCAAGGGGAGCACAAAAGTGCCAGAAAATGGCTGCCTCCACACGTTTTCATTGGCACCATTGCTAAGCCTAGGCTGAATCACCTGCCTCCAGTCTCAGCTAGGGACATGGTTTTTTAAACCAGGAAGCCCTGAGCTCCAGGCACACGGCAGCTGTGAAAGGCATCCCAAGGGGAGTACAAAAGTGCAACAACATGGCAGCTTTCACAGCTTTTTCCTTGGCACCATCCCTATACCTAGGCTGATTTATCTGCCTAGGGTTAGGGTTAGGGGTCAGCCTAGGGCTAGGATTTTTTTAAGCAGGAAGCCCTGAGTTCCAGGCTTACTGCATCTGCCAAAGGCATCCCAAAGGGAGCGCAGAAGGTCCACAACATGGCTGCTTTCACAGCTTTTTCCTTAGGAAGAACCCTAATACCCGGCTGATTTACCTTCCTAGGGTTACTGTTAGGCTTAGGCCTAGGACTTTTAAAACCAGGAAGCCCTGTGCTCCAGGCACACTGCAGCTGTTAAAGGCATCCCAAGGGGAGCGCAAAAGTGACACAACTTGGCTGCCTCCACTGCTATTTCCATGAGACCATCCCGAATCATAGGCTGATTTTCCTTCCTAGGCTTAAGGTTTGAGTTAGGCCTAGGGTTAGTGTTCTTTTAACCAGAAAGCCCTGAGTTCCAAGAACACAGCAGCTGCGAAGGACTACCCAAGAAGAGCGCAGAAGTGCCTCAACATGCCTGCCTCCACAGCTTTTTCCTTGGGGACGTCCCGAAACGAAGGCCGATTTAGAAGCCTCCAGTTTGGGCTAAAGTTGTGGTTTTTTACACCAGGAAGCCCTGTGCACCAAGCACACTGCAGCTGTGAAAGGCAACCCAAGGGGAGCACAAAAGTGCCACAACATGGCTGTCTCCACAGCTTTTCCCTTGGGATAATTCCTAAACCCAGGCTGATTTAAATGACCAGTGTTACGGTTAGGGTTAGGGTTACGCCTAGGTGTAGAGCTTTTTAAACCAGCAAGCTCTGAGCTCCAGGCACACGGCAGCTGCGAAAGGCATCCCAAGGGGAGCACAAAAGTGCCAGAAAATGGCTGCCTCCACACGTTTTCATTGGCACCATTGCTAAGCCTAGGCTGAATTACCTGCCTCCAGTCTCAGCTAGGGACATGGTTTTTTAAACCAGGAAGCCCTGAGCTCCAAGCACACGACAGCTGTGAAAGGCATCCCAAGGGGAGTACAAAAGTGCAACAACATGGCAGCTTTCACAGCTTTTTCCTTGGCACCATCCCTATACCTAGGCTGATTTATCTGCCTAGAGTTAGGGTTAGGGCTCAGCCTAGGGCTAGGATTTTTTCAAGCAGGAAACCCTGAGTTCCAGGCTTACTGCATCTGCCAAAGGCATCCCAAAGGGAGCGCAGAAGGTCCACAACATGGCTGCTTTCACAGCTTTTTCCTTAGGAAGAACCCTAATACCCGGCTGATTTACCTTCCTAGGGTTACTGTTAGGCTTAGGCCTAGGACTTTTAAAACCAGGAAGCCCTGTGCTCCAGGCACACTGCAGCTGTTAAAGGCATCCCAAGGGGAGCGCAAAAGTGACACAACTTGGCTGCCTCCACTGCTATTTCCATGAGACCATCCCGAATCATAGGCTGATTTTCCTTCCTAGGCTTAAGGTTTGAGTTAGGCCTAGGGTTAGTGTTCTTTTAACCAGAAAGCCCTGAGTTCCAAGAACACAGCAGCTGCGAAGGACTACCCAAGAAGAGCGCAGAAGTGCCTCAACATGCCTGCCTCCACAGCTTTTTCCTTGGGGACGTCCCGAAACGAAGGCTGATTTAGAAGCCTGCAGTTTGGGCTAAAGTTGTGGTATTTTACACCAGGAAGCCCTGTGCTCCAAGCACACTGCAGCTGTGAAAGTCATCCCAAGGGGAGCGCAAAAATGCCACAACATGGCTATCTCCACAGCTTTTCCCTTGGGATAATTCCTAAACCCAGGCTGATTTAAATGACCAGTGTTACGGTTAGGGTTAGGGTTACGCCTAGGTGTAGAGCTTTTTAAACCAGCAAGCTCTGAGCTCCAGGCACACGGCAGCTGAGAAAGGCATCCCAAGGGGAGCACAAAAGTGCCAGAAAATGGCTGCCTCCACACGTTTTCATTGGCACCATTGCTAAGCCTAGGCTGAATTACCGGCCTCCAGTCTCAGCTAGGGACATGGTTTTTTAAACCAGGAAGCCCTGAGCTCCAGGCACACGGCAGCTGTGAAAGGCATCCCAAGGGGAGTACAAAAGTGCAACAACATGGCAGCTTTCACAGCTTTTTCCTTGGCACCATCCCTATACCTAGGCTGATTTATCTGCCTAGGGTTAGGGTTAGGGCTCAGCCTAGGGCTAGGATTTTTTTAAGCAGGAAGCCCTGAGTTCCAGGCTTACTGCATCTGCCAAAGGCATCCCAAAGGGAGCGCAGAAGTGCCACAACATGGCTGCTTTCACAGCTTTTTCCTTAGGAAGAACCCTAATACCCGGCTGATTTACCTTCCTAGGGTTACTGTTAGGCTTAGGCCTAGGACTTTTAAAACCAGGAAGCCCTGTGCTCCAGGCACACTGCAGCTGTTAAAGGCATCCCAAGGGGAGCGCAAAAGTGACACAACTTGGCTGCCTCCACTGCTATTTCCATGAGACCATCCCGAATCATAGGCTGATTTTCCTTCCTAGGCTTAAGGTTTGAGTTAGGCCTAGGGTTAGTGTTCTTTTAACCAGAAAGCCCTGAGTTCCAAAAGCACAGCAGCTGTGAAGGACTGCCCAAGAAGAGCGCAGAAGTGCCACAACATGCCTGCCTCCACAGCTTTTTCCTTGGGGACGTCCCGAAACGAAGGCTGATTTAGAAGCCTCCAGTTTGGGCTAAAGTTGTGGTTTTTTAAACCAGGAAGCCCTGTGTTCCAAGCACACTGCAGCTGTGAAAGGCATCCCAAGGGGAGCGCAAAAGTGCCACAACATGGCTGTCTCCACAGCTTTTCCCTTGGGATAATTCCTAAACCCAGGCTGATTTAAATGACCAGTGTTACGGTTAGGGTTAGGGTTACGCCTAGGTGTAGAGCTTTTTAAACCAGCAAGCTCTGAGCTCCAGGCACACGGCAGCTGCGAAAGGCATCCCAAGGGGAGCACAAAAGTGCCAGAAAATGGCTGCCTCCACACGTTTTCATTGGCACCATTGCTAAGCCTAGGCTGAATCACCTGCCTCCAGTCTCAGCTAGGGACATGGTTCTTTAAACCAGGAAGCCCTGAGCTCCAGGCACACGGCAGCTGTGAAAGGCATCCCAAGGGGAGTACAAAAGTGCAACAACATGGCAGCTTTGACAGCTTTTTCCTTGGCACCATCCCTATACCTAGGCTGATTTATCTGCCTAGGGTTAGGGTTAGGGCTCAGCCTAGGGCTAGCATTTTTTTAAGCAGGAAGCCCTGAGTTCCAGGCTTACTGCATCTGCCAAAGGCATCCCAAAGGGAGCGCAGAAGGTCCACAACATGGCTGCTTTCACAGCTTTTTCCTTAGGAAGAACCCTAATACCCGGCTGATTTACCTTCCTAGGGTTACTGTTAGGCTTAGGCCTAGGACTTTTAAAACCAGGAAGCCCTGTGCTCCAGGCACACTGCAGCTGTTAAAGGCATCCCAAGGGGAGCGCAAAAGTGACACAACTTGGCTGCCTCCACTGCTATTTCCATGAGACCATCCCGAATCATAGGCTGATTTTCCTTCCTAGGCTTAAGGTTTGAGTTAGGCCTAGGGTTAGTGTTCTTTTAACCAGAAAGCCCTGAGTTCCAAGAACACAGCAGCTGCGAAGGACTACCCAAGAAGAGCGCAGAAGTTCCTCAACATGCCTGCCTCCACAGCTTTTTCCTTGGGGACGTCCCGAAATGAAGGCTGATTTAGAAGCCTCCAGTTTGGGCTAAAGTTGTGGTTTTTTACACCAGGAAGCCCTGTGCTCCAAGCTCACTGCAGCTGTGAAAGGCATCCCAAGGGGAGCGCAAAAGTGCCACAACATGGCTGTCTCCACAGCTTTTCCCTTGGGATAATTCCTAAACCCAGGCTGATTTAAATGACCAGTGTTACGGTTAGGGTTAGGGTTAGGCCTAGGTGTAGAGCTTTTTAAACCAGCAAGCTCTGAGCTCCAGGCACACGGCAGCTGCGAAAGGCATCCCAAGGGGAGCACAAAAGTGCCAGAAAATGGCTGCCTCCACACGTTTTCATTGGCACCATTGCTAAGCCTAGGCTGAATCACCTGCCTCCAGTCTCAGCTAGGGACATGGTTTTTTAAACCAGGAAGCCCTGAGCTCCAGGCACACGGCAGCTGTGAAAGGCATCCCAAGGGGAGTACAAAAGTGCAACAACATGGCAGCTTTCACAGCTTTTTCCTTGGCACCATCCCTATACCTAGGCTGATTTATCTGCCTAGGGTTAGGGTTAGGGCTCAGCCTAGGGCTAGCATTTTTTTAAGCAGGAAGCCCTGAGTTCCAGGCTTACTGCATCTGCCAAAGGCATCCCAAAGGGAGCGCAGAAGGTCCACAACATGGCTGCTTTCACAGCTTTTTCCTTAGGAAGAACCCTAATACCCGGCTGATTTACCTTCCTAGGGTTACTGTTAGGCTTAGGCCTAGGACTTTTAAAACCAGGAAGCCCTGTGCTCCAGGCACACTGCAGCTGTTAAAGGCATCCCAAGGGGAGCGCAAAAGTGACACAACTTGGCTGCCTCCACTGCTATTTCCATGAGACCATCCCGAATCATAGGCTGATTTTCCTTCCTAGGCTTAAGGTTTGAGTTAGGCCTAGGGTTAGTGTTCTTTTAACCAGAAAGCCCTGAGTTCCAAGAACACAGCAGCTGCGAAGGACTACCCAAGAAGAGCGCAGAAGTGCCTCAACATGCCTGCCTCCACAGCTTTTTCCTTGGGGACGTCCCGAAACGAAGGCCGATTTAGAAGCCTCCAGTTTGGGCTAAAGTTGTGGTTTTTTACACCAGGAAGCCCTGTGCACCAAGCACACTGCAGCTGTGAAAGGCAACCCAAGGGGAGCACAAAAGTGCCACAACATGGCTGTCTCCACAGCTTTTCCCTTGGGATAATTCCTAAACCCAGGCTGATTTAAATGACCAGTGTTACGGTTAGGGTTAGGGTTACGCCTAGGTGTAGAGCTTTTTAAACCAGCAAGCTCTGAGCTCCAGGCACACGGCAGCTGCGAAAGGCATCCCAAGGGGAGCACAAAAGTGCCAGAAAATGGCTGCCTCCACACGTTTTCATTGGCACCATTGCTAAGCCTAGGCTGAATTACCTGCCTCCAGTCTCAGCTAGGGACATGGTTTTTTAAACCAGGAAGCCCTGAGCTCCAAGCACACGACAGCTGTGAAAGGCATCCCAAGGGGAGTACAAAAGTGCAACAACATGGCAGCTTTCACAGCTTTTTCCTTGGCACCATCCCTATACCTAGGCTGATTTATCTGCCTAGAGTTAGGGTTAGGGCTCAGCCTAGGGCTAGGATTTTTTCAAGCAGGAAACCCTGAGTTCCAGGCTTACTGCATCTGCCAAAGGCATCCCAAAGGGAGCGCAGAAGGTCCACAACATGGCTGCTTTCACAGCTTTTTCCTTAGGAAGAACCCTAATACCCGGCTGATTTACCTTCCTAGGGTTACTGTTAGGCTTAGGCCTAGGACTTTTAAAACCAGGAAGCCCTGTGCTCCAGGCACACTGCAGCTGTTAAAGGCATCCCAAGGGGAGCGCAAAAGTGACACAACTTGGCTGCCTCCACTGCTATTTCCATGAGACCATCCCGAATCATAGGCTGATTTTCCTTCCTAGGCTTAAGGTTTGAGTTAGGCCTAGGGTTAGTGTTCTTTTAACCAGAAAGCCCTGAGTTCCAAGAACACAGCAGCTGCGAAGGACTACCCAAGAAGAGCGCAGAAGTGCCTCAACATGCCTGCCTCCACAGCTTTTTCCTTGGGGACGTCCCGAAACGAAGGCTGATTTAGAAGCCTGCAGTTTGGGCTAAAGTTGTGGTATTTTACACCAGGAAGCCCTGTGCTCCAAGCACACTGCAGCTGTGAAAGTCATCCCAAGGGGAGCGCAAAAATGCCACAACATGGCTATCTCCACAGCTTTTCCCTTGGGATAATTCCTAAACCCAGGCTGATTTAAATGACCAGTGTTACGGTTAGGGTTAGGGTTACGCCTAGGTGTAGAGCTTTTTAAACCAGCAAGCTCTGAGCTCCAGGCACACGGCAGCTGAGAAAGGCATCCCAAGGGGAGCACAAAAGTGCCAGAAAATGGCTGCCTCCACACGTTTTCATTGGCACCATTGCTAAGCCTAGGCTGAATTACCGGCCTCCAGTCTCAGCTAGGGACATGGTTTTTTAAACCAGGAAGCCCTGAGCTCCAGGCACACGGCAGCTGTGAAAGGCATCCCAAGGGGAGTACAAAAGTGCAACAACATGGCAGCTTTCACAGCTTTTTCCTTGGCACCATCCCTATACCTAGGCTGATTTATCTGCCTAGGGTTAGGGTTAGGGCTCAGCCTAGGGCTAGGATTTTTTTAAGCAGGAAGCCCTGAGTTCCAGGCTTACTGCATCTGCCAAAGGCATCCCAAAGGGAGCGCAGAAGTGCCACAACATGGCTGCTTTCACAGCTTTTTCCTTAGGAAGAACCCTAATACCCGGCTGATTTACCTTCCTAGGGTTACTGTTAGGCTTAGGCCTAGGACTTTTAAAACCAGGAAGCCCTGTGCTCCAGGCACACTGCAGCTGTTAAAGGCATCCCAAGGGGAGCGCAAAAGTGACACAACTTGGCTGCCTCCACTGCTATTTCCATGAGACCATCCCGAATCATAGGCTGATTTTCCTTCCTAGGCTTAAGGTTTGAGTTAGGCCTAGGGTTAGTGTTCTTTTAACCAGAAAGCCCTGAGTTCCAAAAGCACAGCAGCTGCGAAGGACTGCCCAAGAAGAGCGCAGAAGTGCCACAACATGCCTGCCTCCACAGCTTTTTCCTTGGGGACGTCCCGAAACGAAGGCTGATTTAGAAGCCTCCAGTTTGGGCTAAAGTTGTGGTTTTTTAAACCAGGAAGCCCTGTGTTCCAAGCACACTGCAGCTGTGAAAGGCATCCCAAGGGGAGCGCAAAAGTGCCACAACATGGCTGTCTCCACAGCTTTTCCCTTGGGATAATTCCTAAACCCAGGCTGATTTAAATGACCAGTGTTACGGTTAGGGTTAGGGTTACGCCTAGGTGTAGAGCTTTTTAAACCAGCAAGCTCTGAGCTCCAGGCACACGGCAGCTGCGAAAGGCATCCCAAGGGGAGCACAAAAGTGCCAGAAAATGGCTGCCTCCACACGTTTTCATTGGCACCATTGCTAAGCCTAGGCTGAATCACCTGCCTCCAGTCTCAGCTAGGGACATGGTTCTTTAAACCAGGAAGCCCTGAGCTCCAGGCACACGGCAGCTGTGAAAGGCATCCCAAGGGGAGTACAAAAGTGCAACAACATGGCAGCTTTGACAGCTTTTTCCTTGGCACCATCCCTATACCTAGGCTGATTTATCTGCCTAGGGTTAGGGTTAGGGCTCAGCCTAGGGCTAGCATTTTTTTAAGCAGGAAGCCCTGAGTTCCAGGCTTACTGCATCTGCCAAAGGCATCCCAAAGGGAGCGCAGAAGGTCCACAACATGGCTGCTTTCACAGCTTTTTCCTTAGGAAGAACCCTAATACCCGGCTGATTTACCTTCCTAGGGTTACTGTTAGGCTTAGGCCTAGGACTTTTAAAACCAGGAAGCCCTGTGCTCCAGGCACACTGCAGCTGTTAAAGGCATCCCAAGGGGAGCGCAAAAGTGACACAACTTGGCTGCCTCCACTGCTATTTCTAAGACCATCCCGAATCATATGCTGATTTTCCTTCCTAGGCTTAAGGTTTGAGTTAGGCCTAGGGTTAGTGTTCTTTTAACCAGAAAGCCCTGAGTTCCAAGAAGACAGCAGCTGCGAAGGACTACCCAAGAAGAGCGCAGAAGTGCCTCAACATGCCTGCCTCCAGAGCTTTTTCCTTGGGGACGTCCCGAATCGAAGGCTGATTTAGAAGCCTCCAGTTTGGGCTAAAGTTGTGGTTTTTTACACCAGGAAGCCCTGTGCTCCAAGCTCACTGCAGCTGTGAAAGGCATCCCAAGGGGAGCGCAAAAGTGCCACAACATGGCTGTCTCCACAGCTTTTCCCTTGGGATAATTCCTAAACCCAGGCTGATTTAAATGACCAGTGTTACGGTTAGGGTTAGGGTTACGCCTAGGTGTAGAGCTTTTTAAACCAGCAAGCTCTGAGCTCCAGGCACACGGCAGCTGCGAAAGGCATCCCAAGGGGAGCACAAAAGTGCCAGAAAATGGCTGCCTCCACACGTTTTCATTGGCACCATTGCTAAGCCTAGGCTGAATCACCTGCCTCCAGTCTCAGCTAGGGACATGGTTTTTTAAACCAGGAAGCCCTGAGCTCCAGGCACACGGCAGCTGTGAAAGGCATCCCAAGGGGAGTACAAAAGTGCAACAACATGGCAGCTTTCACAGCTTTTTCCTTGGCACCATCCCTATACCTAGGCTGATTTATCTGCCTAGGGTTAGGGTTAGGGCTCAGCCTAGGGCTAGCATTTTTTTAAGCAGGAAGCCCTGAGTTCCAGGCTTACTGCATCTGCCAAAGGCATCCCAAAGGGAGCGCAGAAGTGCCACAACATGGCTGCTTTCACAGCTTTTTCCTTAGGAAGAACCCTAATACCCGGCTGATTTACCTTCCTAGGGTTACTGTTAGGCTTAGGCCTAGGACTTTTAAAACCAGGAAGCCCTGTGCTCCAGGCACACTGCAGCTGTTAAAGGCATCCCAAGGGGAGCGCAAAAGTGACACAACTTGGCTGCCTCCACTGCTATTTCTAAGACCATCCCGAATCATATGCTGATTTTCCTTCCTAGGCTTAAGGTTTGAGTTAGGCCTAGGGTTAGTGTTCTTTTAACCAGAAAGCCCTGAGTTCCAAGAAGACAGCAGCTGCGAAGGACTACCCAAGAAGAGCGCAGAAGTGCCTCAACATGCCTGCCTCCAGAGCTTTTTCCTTGGGGACGTCCCGAATCGAAGGCTGATTTAGAAGCCTCCAGTTTGGGCTAAAGTTGTGGTTTTTTACACCAGGAAGCCCTGTGCTCCAAGCTCACTGCAGCTGTGAAAGGCATCCCAAGGGGAGCGCAAAAGTGCCACAACATGGCTGTCTCCACAGCTTTTCCCTTGGGATAATTCCTAAACCCAGGCTGATTTAAATGACCAGTGTTACGGTTAGGGTTAGGGTTACGCCTAGGTGTAGAGCTTTTTAAACCAGCAAGCTCTGAGCTCCAGGCACACGGCAGCTGCGAAAGGCATCCCCAGGGGAGCACAAAAGTGCCAGAAAATGGCTGCCTCCACACGTTTTCATTGGCACCATTGCTAAGCCTAGGCTGAATTACCTCCCTCCAGTCTCACCTAGGGAGATGGATTTTTAAACCAGAAGCCCTGAGCTCCAGGCACACGGCAGCTGTGAAAGGCATCCCAAGGGGAGTACAAAAGTGCAACAACATGGCAGCTTTCACAGCTTTTTCCTTGGCACCATCCCTATACCTAGGCTGATTTATCTGCCTAGGGTTAGGGTTAGGGCTCAGCCTAGGGCTAGGATTTTTTTAACCAGGAAGCCCTGAGTTCCAGGCTTACTGCATCTGCCAAAGGCATCCCAAAGGGAGCGCAGAAGTGCCACAACATGGCTGCTTTCACAGCTTTTTCCTTAGGAAGAACCCTAATACCCGGCTGATTTACCTTCCTAGGGTTACTGTTAGGCTTAGGCCTAGGACTTTTAAAACCAGGAAGCCCTGTGCTCCAGGCACACTGCAGCTGTGAAAGGCATCCCAAGGGGAGCGCAAAAGTGACACAACTTGGCTGCCTCCACTGCTATTTCCATGAGACCATCCCGAATCATAGGCTGATTTTCCTTCCTAGGCTTAAGGTTTGAGTTAGGCCTAGGGTTAGTGTTCTTTTAACCAGAAAGCCCTGAGTTCCAAGAACACAGCAGCTGAGAAGGACTACCCAAGAAGAGCGCAGAAGTGCCTCAACATGCCTGCCTCCACAGCTTTTTCCTTGGGGACGTCCCGAAACGAAGGCTGATTTAGAAGCCTCCAGTTTGGGCTAAAGTTGTGGTTTTTTAAACCAGGAAGCCCTGTGCTCCAAGCACACTGCAGCTGTGAAAGGCATCCCAAGGGGAGCGCAAAAGTGCCACAACATGGCTGTCTCCACAGCTTTTCCCTTGGGATAATTCCTAAACCCTGGCTGATTTAAATGACCAGTGTTACGGTTAGGGTTAGGGTTACGCCTAGGTGTAGAGCTTTTTAAACCAGCAAGCTCTGAGCTCCAGGCACACGGCAGCTGCGAAAGGCATCCCAAGGGGAGTAAAAAAATGCAACAACATGGCAGCTTTCACAGCTTTTTCCTTGGCACCATCCCTGTACCTAGGCTGATTTATCTGCCTAGGGTTAGGGTTAGGGCTCAGCCTAGGGCTAGGATTTTTTTAAGCAGGAAGCCCTGAGTTCCAGGCTTACTGCATCTGCCAAAGGCATCCCAAAGGGAGTGCAGAAGTGCCACAACATGGCTGCTTTCACAGCTTTTTCCTTCGGAAGAACCCTAATACCCGGCTGATTTACCTTCCTAGGGTTACTGTTAGGCTTAGGCCTAGGACTTTTAAAACCAGGAAGCCCTGTGCTCCAGGCACACTGCAGCTGTGAAAGGCATCCCAAGGGGAGCGCAAAAGTGACACAACTTGGCTGCCTCCACTGCTATTTCCATGAGACCATCCCGAATCATAGGCTGATTTTCCTTCCTAGGTTTAAGGTTTGAGTTAGGCCTAGGGTTAGTGTTCTTTTAACCAGAAAGCCCTGAGTTCCAAGAACACAGCAGCTGCGAAGGACTGCCCAAGAAGAGCGCAGAAGTTCCACAACATGCCTGCCTCCACACCTTTTTCCTTGGGGACGTCCCGAAACGAAGGCTGATTTAGAAGCCTCCAGTTTGGGCTAAAGTTGTGGTTTTTTAAACCAGGAAGCCCTGTGCTCCAAGCACACTGCAGCTGTGAAAGGCATCCCAAGGGGAGTGCAAAAGTGACACAACATGGCTGTCTCCACAGCTTTTCCCTTGGGATAATTCCTAAACCCAGGCTGATTTAAATGACCAGTGTTACGGTTAGGGTTAGGGTTACGTCTAGGTGTAGAGCTTTTTAAACCAGCAAGCTCTGAGCTCCAGGCACACGGCAGCTGAGAAAGGCATCCCAAGGGGAGCACAAAAGGGCCAGAAAATGGCTGCCTCCACACGTTTTCATTGGCACCATTGCTAAGCCTAGGCTGAATCACCTGCCTCCAGTCTCAGCTAGGGACATGGTTTTTTAAACCAGGAAGCCCTGAGCTCCAGGCACACGGCAGCTGTGAAAGGCATCCCAAGGGGATTACAAAAGTGCAACAACATGGCAGCTTTCACAGCTTTTTCCTTGGCACCATCCCTATACCTAGGCTGATTTATCTGCCTAGGGTTAGGGTTAGGGCTCAGCCTAGGTCTAGGATTTTTTTAACCAGGAAGCCCTGAGTTCCAGGCTTACTGCATCTGCCAAAGGCATCCCAAAGGGAGCGCAGAAGTGCCACAACATGGCTGCTTTCACAGCTTTTTCCTTAGGAAGAACCCTAATACCCGGCTGATTTACCTTCCTAGGGTTACTGTTAGGCTTAGGCCTAGGACTTTTAAAACCAGGAAGCCCTGTGCTCCAGGCACACTGCAGCTGTTAAAGGCATCCCAAGGGGAGCGCAAAAGTGACACAACTTGGCTGCCTCCACTGCTATTTCCATGAGACCATCCCGAATCATAGGCTGATTTTCCTTCCTAGGCTTAAGGTTTGAGTTAGGCCTAGGGTTAGTGTTCTTTTAACCAGAAAGCCCTGAGTTCCAAGAACACAGCAGCTGCGAAGGACTACCCAAGAAGAGCGCAGAAGTGCCTCAACATGCCTGCCTCCACAGCTTTTTCCTTGGGGACGTCCCGAAACGAAGGCTGATTTAGAAGCCTCCAGTTTGGGCTAAAGTTGTGGTTTTTTACAGCAGGAAGCCCTGTGCTCCAGGCACACTGCAGCTGTTAAAGGCATCCCAAGGGGAGCGCAAAAGTGCCACAACATGGCTGTCTCCACAGCTTTTCCCTTGGGATTATTCCTAAACCTAGGCTGATTTAAATGACCAGTGTTACGGTTAGGGTTATGGTTACGCCTAGGTGTAGAGCTTTTTAAACCAGCAAGCTCTGAGCTCCAGGCACACGGCAGCTGCGAAAGGCATCCCAAGGGGAGCACAAAAGTGCCAGAAAATGGCTGCCTCCACACGTTTTCATTGGCACTATTGCTAAGCCTAGGCTGAATCACCTGCCTCCAGTCTCAGCTAGGGACATTGTTTTTTAAACCAGGAAGCCCTGAGCTCCAGGCACACGGCAGCTGTGAAAGGCATCCCAAGGGGAGTACAAAAGTGCAACAACATGGCAGCTTTCACAGCTTTTTCCTTGGCACCATCCCTATACCTAGGCTGATTTATCTGCCTAGGGTTAGGGTTAGGGCTCAGCCAAGTGCAAGGATTTTATAACCAGGAAGCCCTGAGTTCCAGGCTTACTGCATCTGCCAAAGGCATCCCAAAGGGAGCGCAGAAGTGCCACAACATGGCTGCTTTCACAGCTTTTTCCTTAGGAAGAACCCTAATACCCGGCTGATTTACCTTCCTAGGGTTACTGTTAGGCTTAGGCCTAGGACTTTTAAAACCAGGAAGCCCTGTGCTCCAGGCACACTGCAGCTGTTAAAGGCATCCCAAGGGGAGCGCAAAAGTGACACAACTTGCCTGCCTCCACTGCTATTTCCATGAGACCATCCCGAATCATAGGCTGATTTTCCTTCCTAGGCTTAAGGTTTGAGTTAGGCCTAGGGTTAGTGTTCTTTTAACCAGAAAGCCCTGAGTTCCAAGAACACAGCAGCTGCGAAGGACTACCCATGAAGAGCGCAGAAGTGCCTCAACATGCCTGCCTCCACAGCTTTTTCCTTGGGGACGTCCCGAAACGAAGGCTGATTTAGAAGCCTCCAGTTTGGGCTAAAGTTGTGGTTTTTAAACCAGGAAGCCCTGTGCTCCAAGCACACTGCAGCTGTGAAAGGCATCCCAAGGGGAGCGCAAAAGTGCCACAACATGGCTGTCTCCACAGCTTTTCCCTTGGGATAATTCCTAAACCCAGGCTGATTTAAATGACCAGTGTTACGGTTAGGGTTAGGGTTACGCCTAGGTGTAGAGCTTTTTAAACCAGCAAGCTCTGAGCTCCAGGCACACGGCAGCTGCGAAAGGCATCCCAAGGGGAGCACAAAAGTGCCAGAAAATGGCTGCCTCCACACGTTTTCATTGGCACCATTGCTAAGCCTAGGCTGAATCACCTGCCTCCAGTCTCAGCTAGGGACATGGTTTTTTAAACCAGGAAGCCCTGAGCTCCAGGCACACGGCAGCTGTGAAAGGCATCCCAAGGGGAGTACAAAAGTGCAACAACATGGCAGCTTTCACAGCTTTTTCCTTGGCACCATCCCTATACCTAGGCTGATTTATCTGCCTAGGGTTAGGGTTAGGGCTCAGCCAAGGGCAAGGATTTTTTTAACCAGGAAGCCCTGAGTTCCAGGCTTACTGCATCTGCCAAAGGCATCCCAAAGGGAGCGCAGAAGTGCCACAACATGGCTGCTTTCACAGCTTTTTCCTTAGGAAGAACCCTAATACCCGGCTGATTTACCTTCCTAGGGTTACTGTTAGGCTTAGGCCTAGGACTTTTAAAACCAGGAAGCCCTGTGCTCCAGGCACACTGCAGCTGTTAAAGGCATCCCAAGGGGAGCGCAAAAGTGACACAACTTGGCTGCCTCCACTGCTATTTCCATGAGACCATCCCGAATCATAGGCTGATTTTCCTTCCTAGGCTTAAGGTTTGAGTTAGGCCTAGGGTTAGTGTTCTTTTAACCAGAAAGCCCTGAGTTCCAAGAACACAGCAGCTGCGAAGGACTACCCAAGAAGAGCGCAGAAGTGCCTCAACATGCCTGCCTCCACAGCTTTTTCCTTGGGGACGTCCCGAAACGAAGGCTGATTTAGAAGCCTCCAGTTTGGGCTAAAGTTGTGGTTTTTTAAACCAGGAAGCCCTGTGCTCCAAGCACACTGCAGCTGTGAAAGGCATCCCAAGGGGAGCGCAAAAGTGCCACAACATGGCTGTCTCCACAGCTTTTCCCTTGGGATAATTCCTAAACCCAGGCTGATTTAAATGACCAGTGTTACGGTTAGGGTTAGGGTTATGCCTAGGTGTAGAGCTTTTTAAACCAGCAAGCTCTGAGCTCCAGGCACACGGCAGCTGCGAAAGGCATCCCAAGGGGAGCACAAAAGTGCCAGAAAATGGCTGCCTCCACACGTTTTCATTGGCACCATTGCTAAGCCTAGGCTGAATCACCTGCCTCCAGTCTCAGCTAGGGACATTGTTTTTTAAACCAGGTAGCCCTGAGCTCCAGGCACACGGCAGCTGTGAAAGGCATCCCAAGGGGAGTACAAAAGTGCAACAACATGGCAGCTTTCACAGCTTTTTCCTTGGCACCATCCCTATACCTAGGCTGATTTATCTGCCTAGGGTTAGGGTTAGGGCTCAGCCAAGGGCAAGGATTTTTTTAAGCAGGAAGCCCTGAGTTCCAGGCTTACTGCATCTGCCAAAGGCATCCCAAAGGGAGCGCAGAAGTGCCACAACATGGCTGCTTTCACAGCTTTTTCCTTAGGAAGAACCCTAATACCCGGCTGATTTACCTTCCTAGGGTTACTGTTAGGCTTAGGCCTAGGACTTTTAAAACCAGGAAGCCCTGTGCTCCAGGCACACTGCAGCTGTTAAAGGCATCCCAAGGGGAGCGCAAAAGTGACACAACTTGGCTGCCTCCACTGCTATTTCCATGAGACCATCCCGAATCATAGGCTGATTTTCCTTCCTAGGCTTAAGGTTTGAGTTAGGCCTAGGGTTAGTGTTCTTTTAACCAGAAAGCCCTGAGTTCCAAGAACACAGCAGCTGCGAAGGACTACCCAAGAAGAGCGCAGAAGTGCCTCAACATGCCTGCCTCCACAGCTTTTTCCTTGGGGACGTCCCGAAACGAAGGCTGATTTAGAAGCCTCCAGTTTGGGCTAAAGTTGTGGTTTTTTAAACCAGGAAGCCCTGTGCTCCAAGCACACTGCAGCTGTGAAAGGCATCCCAAGGGGAGCGCAAAAGTGCCACAACATGGCTGTCTCCACAGCTTTTCCCTTGGGATAATTCCTAAACCCAGGCTGATTTAAATGACCAGTGTTACGGTTAGGGTTAGGGTTATGCCTAGGTGTAGAGCTTTTTAAACCAGCAAGCTCTGAGCTCCAGGCACACGGCAGCTGCGAAAGGCATCCCAAGGGGAGCACAAAAGTGCCAGAAAATGGCTGCCTCCACACGTTTTCATTGGCACCATTGCTAAGCCTAGGCTGAATCACCTGCCTCCAGTCTCAGCTAGGGACATTGTTTTTTAAACCAGGTAGCCCTGAGCTCCAGGCACACGGCAGCTGTGAAAGGCATCCCAAGGGGAGTACAAAAGTGCAACAACATGGCAGCTTTCACAGCTTTTTCCTTGGCACCATCCCTATACCTAGGCTGATTTATCTGCCTAGGGTTAGGGTTAGGGCTCAGCCAAGGGCAAGGATTTTTTTAAGCAGGAAGCCCTGAGTTCCAGGCTTACTGCATCTGCCAAAGGCATCCCAAAGGGAGCGCAGAAGTGCCACAACATGGCTGCTTTCACAGCTTTTTCCTTAGGAAGAACCCTAATACCCGGCTGATTTACCTTCCTAGGGTTACTGTTAGGCTTAGGCCTAGGACTTTTAAAACCAGGAAGCCCTGTGCTCCAGGCACACTGCAGCTGTTAAAGGCATCCCAAGGGGAGCGCAAAAGTGACACAACTTGGCTGCCTCCACTGCTATTTCCATGAGACCATCCCGAATCATAGGCTGATTTTCCTTCCTAGGCTTAAGGTTTGAGTTAGGCCTAGGGTTAGTGTTCTTTTAACCAGAAAGCCCTGAGTTCCAAGAACACAGCAGCTGCGAAGGACTACCCAAGAAGAGCGCAGAAGTGCCTCAACATGCCTGCCTCCACAGCTTTTTCCTTGGGGACGTCCCGAAACGAAGGCTGATTTAGAAGCCTCCAGTTTGGGCTAAAGTTGTGGTTTTTTACACCAGGAAGCCCTGTGCTCCAAGCACACTGCAGCTGTGAAAGGCATCCCAAGGGGAGCGCAAAAGTGCCACAACATGGCTGTCTCCACAGCTTTTCCCTTGGGATAATTCCTAAACCCAGGCTGATTTAAATGACCAGTGTTACGGTTAGGGTTAGGGTTACGCCTAGGTGTAGAGCTTTTTAAACCAGCAAGCTCTGAGCTCCAGGCACACGGCAGCTGCGAAAGGCATCCCAAGGGGAGCACAAAAGTGCCAGAAAATGGCTGCCTCCACACGTTTTCATTGGCACAATTGCTAAGCCTAGGCTGAATCACCTGCCTCCAGTCTCAGCTAGGGACATTGTTTTTTAAACCAGGAAGCCCTGAGCTCCAGGCACACGGCAGCTGTGAAAGGCATCCCAAGGGGAGTACAAAAGTGCAACAACATGGCAGCTTTCACAGCTTTTTCCTTGGCACCATCCCTATACCTAGGCTGATTTATCTGCCTAGGGTTAGGGTTAGGGCTCAGCCAAGGGCAAGGATTTTTTTAAGCAGGAAGCCCTGAGTTCCAGGCTTACTGCATCTGCCAAAGGCATCCCAAAGGGAGCGCAGAAGTGCCACAACATGGCTGCTTTCACAGCTTTTTCCTTAGGAAGAACCCTAATACCCGGCTGATTTACCTTCCTAGGGTTACTGTTAGGCTTAGGCCTAGGACTTTTAAAACCAGGAAGCCCTGTGCTCCAGGCACACTGCAGCTGTTAAAGGCATCCCAAGGGGAGCGCAAAAGTGACACAACTTGGCTGCCTCCACTGCTATTTCCATGAGACCATCCCGAATCATAGGCTGATTTTCCTTCCTAGGCTTAAGGTTTGAGTTAGGCCTAGGGTTAGTGTTCTTTTAACCAGAAAGCCCTGAGTTCCAAGAACACAGCAGCTGCGAAGGACTACCCAAGAAGAGCGCAGAAGTGCCTCAACATGCCTGCCTGCACAGCTTTTTCCTTGGGGACGTCCCGAAACGAAGGCTGATTTAGAAGCCTCCAGTTTGGGCTAAAGTTGTGGTTTTTTAAACCAGGAAGCCCTGTGCTCCAAGCACACTGCAGCTGTGAAAGGCATCCCAAGGGGAGCGCAAAAGTGCCACAACATGGCTGTCTCCACAGCTTTTCCCTTGGGATAATTCCTAAACCCAGGCTGATTTAAATGACCAGTGTTACGGTTAGGGTTAGGGTTACGCCTAGGTGTAGAGCTTTTTAAACCAGCAAGCTCTGAGCTCCAGGCACACGGCAGCTGCGAAAGGCATCCCAAGGGGAGCACAAAAGTGCCAGAAAATGGCTGCCTCCACACGTTTTCATTGGCACCATTGCTAAGCCTAGGCTGAATCACCTGCCTCCAGTCTCAGCTAGGGACATGGTTTTTTAAACCAGGAAGCCCTGAGCTCCAAGCACTTGGCAGCTGTGAAAGGCATCCCAAGGGGAGTACAAAAGTGCAACAACATGGCAGCTTTCACAGCTTTTTCCTTGGCACCATCCCTATACCTAGGCTGATTTATCTGCCTAGGGTTAGGGTTAGGGCTCAGCCAAGGGCAAGGATTTTATAACCAGGAAGCCCTGAGTTCCAGGCTTACTGCATCTGCCAAAGGCATCCCAAAGGGAGCGCAGAAGTGCCACAACATGGCTGCTTTCACAGCTTTTTCCTTAGGAAGAACCCTAATACCCGGCTGATTTACCTTCCTAGGGTTACTGTTAGGCTTAGGCCTAGGACTTTTAAAACCAGGAAGCCCTGTGCTCCAGGCACACTGCAGCTGTTAAAGGCATCCCAAGGGGAGCGCAAAAGTGACACAACTTGGCTGCCTCCACTGCTATTTCCATGAGACCATCCCGAATCATAGGCTGATTTTCCTTCCTAGGCTTAAGGTTTGAGTTAGGCCTAGGGTTAGTGTTCTTTTAACCAGAAAGCCCTGAGTTCCAAGAACACAGCAGCTGCGAAGGACTACCCAAGAAGAGCGCAGAAGTGCCTCAACATGCCTGCCTCCACAGCTTTTTCCTTGGGGACGTCCCGAAACGAAGGCTGATTTAGAAGCCTCCAGTTTGGGCTAAAGTTGTGGTTTTTTACACCAGGAAGCCCTGTGCTCCAAGCACACTGCAGCTGTGAAAGGCATCCCAAGGGGAGCGCAAAAGTGCCACAACATGGCTGTCTCCACAGCTTTTCCCTTGGGATAATTCCTAAACCCAGGCTGATTTAAATGACCAGTGTTACGGTTAGGGTTAGGGTTACGCCTAGGTGTAGAGCTTTTTAAACCAGCAAGCTCTGAGCTCCAGGCACACGGCAGCTGCGAAAGGCATCCCAAGGGGAGCACAAAAGTGCCAGAAAATGGCTGCCTCCACACGTTTTCATTGGCACAATTGCTAAGCCTAGGCTGAATCACCTGCCTCCAGTCTCAGCTAGGGACATTGTTTTTTAAACCAGGAAGCCCTGAGCTCCAGGTACACGGCAGCTGTGAAAGGCATCCCAAGGGGAGTACAAAAGTGCAACAACATGGCAGCTTTCACAGCTTTTTCCTTGGAACCATCCCTATACCTAGTCTGATTTATCTGCCTAGGGTTAGGGTTAGGGCTCAGCCAAGTGCAAGGATTTTTTTAACCAGGAAGCCCTGAGTTCCAGGCTTACTGCATCTGCCAAAGGCATCCCAAAGGGAGCGCAGAAGTGCCACAACATGGCTGCTTTCACAGCTTTTTCCTTAGGAAGAACCCTAATACCCGGCTGATTTACCTTCCTAGGGTTACTGTTAGGCTTAGGCCTAGGACTTTTAAAACCAGGAAGCCCTGTGCTCCAGGCACACTGCAGCTGTTAAAGGCATCCCAAGGGGAGCGCAAAAGTGACACAACTTGGCTGCCTCCACTGCTATTTCCATGAGACCATCCCGAATCATAGGCTGATTTTCCTTCCTAGGCTTAAGGTTTGAGTTAGGCCTAGGGTTAGTGTTCTTTTAACCAGAAAGCCCTGAGTTCCAAGAACACAGCAGCTGCGAAGGACTACCCAAGAAGAGCGCAGAAGTGCCTCAACATGCCTGCCTCCACAGCTTTTTCCTTGGGGACGTCCCGAAACGAAGGCTGATTTAGAAGCCTCCAGTTTGGGCTAAAGTTGTGGTTTTTTAAACCAGGAAGCCCTGTGCTCCAAGCACACTGCAGCTGTGAAAGGCATCCCAAGGGGAGCGCAAAAGTGCCACAACATGGCTGTCTCCACAGCTTTTCCCTTGGGATAATTCCTAAACCCAGGCTGATTTAAATGACCAGTGTTACGGTTAGGGTTAGGGTTACGCCTAGGTGTAGAGCTTTTTAAACCAGCAAGCTCTGAGCTCCAGGCACACGGCAGCTGCGAAAGGCATCCCAAGGGGAGCACAAAAGTGCCAGAAAATGGCTGCCTCCACACGTTTTCATTGGCACCATTGCTAAGCCTAGGCTGAATCACCTGCCTCCAGTCTCAGCTAGGGACATTGTTTTTTAAACCAGGAAGCCCTGAGCTCCAGGCACACGGCAGCTGTGAAAGGCATCCCAAGGGGAGTACAAAAGTGCAACAACATGGCAGCTTTCACAGCTTTTTCCTTGGCACCATCCCTATACCTAGGCTGATTTATCTGCCTAGGGTTAGGGTTAGGGCTCAGCCAAGGGCAAGGATTTTTTTAAGCAGGAAGCCCTGAGTTCCAGGCTTACTGCATCTGCCAAAGGCATCCCAAAGGGAGCGCAGAAGGTCCACAACATGGCTGCTTTCACAGCTTTTTCCTTAGGAAGAACCCTAATACCCGGCTGATTTACCTTCCTAGGGTTACTGTTAGGCTTAGGCCTAGGACTTTTAAAACCAGGAAGCCCTGTGCTCCAGGCACACTGCAGCTGTTAAAGGCATCCCAAGGGGAGCGCAAAAGTGACACAACTTGGCTGCCTCCACTGCTATTTCCATGAGACCATCCCGAATCATAGGCTGATTTTCCTTCCTAGGCTTAAGGTTTGAGTTAGGCCTAGGGTTAGTGTTCTTTTAACCAGAAAGCCCTGAGTTCCAAGAACACAGCAGCTGCGAAGGACTACCCAAGAAGAGCGCAGAAGTGCCTCAACATGCCTGCCTCCACAGCTTTTTCCTTGGGGACGTCCCGAAACGAAGGCTGATTTAGAAGCCTCCAGTTTGGGCTAAAGTTGTGGTTTTTTACACCAGGAAGCCCTGTGCTCCAAGCACACTGCAGCTGTGAAAGGCATCCCAAGGGGAGCGCAAAAGTGCCACAACATGGCTGTCTCCACAGCTTTTCCCTTGGGATAATTCCTAAACCCAGGCTGATTTAAATGACCAGTGTTACGGTTAGGGTTAGGGTTACGCCTAGGTGTAGAGCTTTTTAAACCAGCAAGCTCTGAGCTCCAGGCACACGGCAGCTGCGAAAGGCATCCCAAGGGGAGCACAAAAGTGCCAGAAAATGGCTGCCTCCACACGTTTTCATTGGCACCATTGCTAAGCCTAGGCTGAATTACCTGCCTCCAGTCTCAGCTAGGGACATGGTTTTTTAAACCAGGAAGCCCTGAGCTCCAGGCACACGGCAGCTGTGAAAGGCATCCCAAGGGGAGTACAAAAGTGCAACAACATGGCAGCTTTCACAGCTTTTTCCTTGGCACCATCCCTATACCTAGGCTGATTTATCTGCCTAGGGTTAGGGTTAGGGCTCAGCCAAGTGCAAGGATTTTTTTAACCAGGAAGCCCTGAGTTCCAGGCTTACTGCATCTGCCAAAGGCATCCCAAAGGGAGCGCAGAAGTGCCACAACATGGCTGCTTTCACAGCTTTTTCCTTAGGAAGAACCCTAATACCCGGCTGATTTACCTTCCTAGGGTTACTGTTAGGCTTAGGCCTAGGACTTTTAAAACCAGGAAGCCCTGTGCTCCAGGCACACTGCAGCTGTTAAAGGCATCCCAAGGGGAGCGCAAAAGTGACACAACTTGCCTGCCTCCACTGCTATTTCCATGAGACCATCCCGAATCATAGGCTGATTTTCCTTCCTAGGCTTAAGGTTTGAGTTAGGCCTAGGGTTAGTGTTCTTTTAACCAGAAAGCCCTGAATTCCAAGAACACAGCAGCTGCGAAGGACTACCCAAGAAGAGCGCAGAAGTGCCTCAACATGCCTGCCTCCACAGCTTTTTCCTTGAGGACGTCCCGAAACGAAGGCTGATTTAGAAGCCTCCAGTTTGGGCTAAAGTTGTGGTTTTTTACACCAGGAAGCCCTGTGCTCCAAGCACACTGCAGCTGTGAAAGGCATCCCAAGGGGAGCGCAAAAGTGCCACAACATGGCTGTCTCCACAGCTTTTCCCTTGGGATAATTCCTAAACCCAGGCTGATTTAAATGACCAGTGTTACGGTTAGGGTTAGGGTTACGCCTAGGTGTAGAGCTTTTTAAACCAGCAAGCTCTGAGCTCCAGGCACACGGCAGCTGCGAAAGGCATCCCAAGGGGAGCACAAAAGTGCCAGAAAATGGCTGCCTCCACACGTTTTCATTGGCACCATTGCTAAGCCTAGGCTGAATCACCTGCCTCCAGTCTCAGCTAGGGACATGGATTTTTAAACCAGGAAGCCCTGAGCTCCAGGCACACGGCAGCTGTGAAAGGCATCCCAAGGGGAGTACAAAAGTGCAACAACATGGCAGCTTTCACAGCTTTTTCCTTGGCACCATCCCTATACCTAGGCTGATTTATCTGCCTAGGGTTAGGGTTAGGGCTCAGCCAAGGGCAAGGATTTTTTTAAGCAGGAAGCCCTGAGTTCCAGGCTTACTGCATCTGCCAAAGGCATCCCAAAGGGAGCGCAGAAGGTCCACAACATGGCTGCTTTCACAGCTTTTTCCTTAGGAAGAACCCTAATACCCGGCTGATTTACCTTCCTAGGGTTACTGTTAGGCTTAGGCCTAGGACTTTTAAAACCAGGAAGCCCTGTGCTCCAGGCACACTGCAGCTGTTAAAGGCATCCCAAGGGGAGCGCAAAAGTGACACAACTTGGCTGCCTCCACTGCTATTTCCATGAGACCATCCCGAATCATAGGCTGATTTTCCTTCCTAGGCTTAAGGTTTGAGTTAGGCCTAGGGTTAGTGTTCTTTTAACCAGAAAGCCCTGAATTCCAAGAACACAGCAGCTGCGAAGGACTACCCAAGAAGAGCGCAGAAGTGCCTCAACATGCCTGCCTGCACAGCTTTTTCCTTGGGGACGTCCCGAAACGAAGGCTGATTTAGAAGCCTCCAGTTTGGGCTAAAGTTGTGGTTTTTTAAACCAGGAAGCCCTGTGCTCCAAGCACACTGCAGCTGTGAAAGGCATCCCAAGGGGAGCGCAAAAGTGCCACAACATGGCTGTCTCCACAGCTTTTCCCTTGGGATAATTCCTAAACCCAGGCTGATTTAAATGACCAGTGTTACGGTTAGGGTTAGGGTTACGCCTAGGTGTAGAGCTTTTTAAACCAGCAAGCTCTGAGCTCCAGGCACACGGCAGCTGCGAAAGGCATCCCAAGGGGAGCACAAAAGTGCCAGAAAATGGCTGCCTCCACACGTTTTCATTGGCACCATTGCTAAGCCTAGGCTGAATCACCTGCCTCCAGTCTCAGCTAGGGACATGGTTTTTTAAACCAGGAAGCCCTGAGCTCCAGGCACACGGCAGCTGTGAAAGGCATCCCAAGGGGAGTACAAAAGTGCAACAACATGGCAGCTTTCACAGCTTTTTCCTTGGCACCATCCCTATACCTAGGCTGATTTATCTGCCTGGGGTTAGGGTTAGGGCTCAGCCAAGTGCAAGGATTTTTTAACCAGGAAGCCCTGAGTTCCAGGCTTACTGCATCTGCCAAAGGCATCCCAAAGGGAGCGGTGAAGTGCCACAACATGGCTGCTTTCACAGCTTTTTCCTTAGGAAGAACCCTAATACCCGGCTGATTTACCTTCCTAGGGTTACTGTTAGGCTTAGGCCTAGGACTTTTAAAACCAGGAAGCCCTGTGCTCCAGGCACACTGCAGCTGTTAAAGGCATCCCAAGGGGAGCGCAAAAGTGACACAACTTGGCTGCCTCCACTGCTATTTCCATGAGACCATCCCGAATCATAGGCTGATTTTCCTTCCTAGGCTTAAGGCTTGAGTTAGGCCTAGGGTTAGTGTTCTTTTAACCAGAAAGCCCTGAGTTCCAAGAACACAGCAGCTGCGAAGGACTACCCAAGAAGAGCGCAGAAGTGCCTCAACATGCCTGCCTCCACAGCTTTTTCCTTGGGGACGTCCCGAAACGAAGGCTGATTTAGAAGCCTCCAGTTTGGGCTAAAGTTGTGGTTTTTTAAACCAGGAAGCCCTGTGCTCCAAGCACACTGCAGCTGTGAAAGGCATCCCAAGGGGAGCGCAAAAGTGCCACAACATGGCTGTCTCCACAGCTTTTCCCTTGGGATAATTCCTAAACCCAGGCTGATTTAAATGACCAGTGTTACGGTTAGGGTTAGGGTTACGCCTAGGTGTAGAGCTTTTTAAACCAGCAAGCTCTGAGCTCCAGGCACACGGCAGCTGCGAAAGGCATCCCAAGGGGAGCACAAAAGTGCCAGAAAATGGCTGCCTCCACACGTTTTCATTGGCACCATTGCTAAGCCTAGGCTGAATCACCTGCCTCCAGTCTCAGCTAGGGACATTGTTTTTTAAACCAGGAAGCCCTGAGCTCCAGGCACACGGCAGCTGTGAAAGGCATCCCAAGGGGAGTACAAAAGTGCAACAACATGGCAGCTTTCACAGCTTTTTCCTTGGCACCATCCCTATACCTAGGCTGATTTATCTGCCTAGGGTTAGGGTTAGGGCTCAGCCAAGGGCAAGGATTTTTTTAAGCAGGAAGCCCTGAGTTCCAGGCTTACTGCATCTGCCAAAGGCATCGCAAAGGGAGCGCAGAAGGTCCACAACATGGCTGCTTTCACAGCTTTTTCCTTAGGAAGAACCCTAATACCCGGCTGATTTACCTTCCTAGGGTTACTGTTAGGCTTAGGCCTAGGACTTTTAAAACCAGGAAGCCCTGTGCTCCAGGCACACTGCAGCTGTTTAAGGCATCCCAAGGGGAGCGCAAAAGTGACACAACTTGGCTGCCTCCACTGCTATTTCCATGAGACCATCCCGAATCATAGGCTGATTTTCCTTCCTAGGCTTAAGGTTTGAGTTAGGCCTAGGGTTAGTGTTCTTTTAACCAGAAAGCCCTGAGTTCCAAGAACACAGCAGCTGCGAAGGACTACCCAAGAAGAGCGCAGAAGTGCCTCAACATGCCTGCCTCCACAGCTTTTTCCTTGGGGACGTCCCAAAACGAAGGCTGATTTAGAAGCCTCCAGTTTGGGCTACAGTTGTGGTTTTTTAAACCAGGAAGCCCTGTGCTCCAAGCACACTGCAGCTGTGAAAGGCATCCCAAGGGGAGCGCAAAAGTGCCACAACATGGCTGTCTCCACAGCTTTTCCCTTGGGATAATTCCTAAACCCAGGCTGATTTAAATGACCAGTGTTACGGTTAGGGTTAGGGTTACGCCTAGGTGTAGAGCTTTTTAAACCAGCAAGCTCTGAGCTCCAGGCACACGGCAGCTGCGAAAGGCATCCCAAGGAGAGCACAAAAGTGCCAGAAAATGGCTGCCTCCACACGTTTTCATTGGCACCATTGCTAAGCCTAGGCTGAATTACCTGCCTCCAGTCTCAGCTAGGGACATGGTTTTTTAAACCAGGAAGCCCTGAGCTCCAGGCACACGGCAGCTGTGAAAGGCATCCCAAGGGGAGTACAAAAGTGCAACAACATGGCAGCTTTCACAGCTTTTTCCTTGGCACCATCCCTATACCTAGGCTGATTTATCTGCCTAGGCTTAGGGTTAGGGCTCAGCCAAGGGCAAGGATTTTTTTAAGCAGGGAGCCCTGAGTTCCAGGCTTACTGCATCTGCCAAAGGCATCCCAAAGGGAGCGCAGAAGGTCCACAACATGGCTGCTTTCACAGCTTTTTCCTTAGGAAGAACCCTAATACCCGGCTGATTTACCTTCCTAGGGTTACTGTTAGGCTTAGGCCTAGGACTTTTAAAACCAGGAAGCCCTGTGCTCCAGGCACACTGCAGCTGTTAAAGGCATCCCAAGGGGAGCGCAAAAGTGACACAACTTGGCTGCCTCCACTGCTATTTCCATGAGACCATCCCGAATCATAGGCTGATTTTCCTTCCTAGGCTTAAGGTTTGAGTTAGGCCTAGGGTTAGTGTTCTTTTAACCAGAAAGCCCTGAGTTCCAAGAACACAGCAGCTGCGAAGGACTACCCAAGAAGAGCGCAGAAGTGCCTCAACATGCCTGCCTCCACAGCTTTTTCCTTGGGGACGTCCCGAAACGAAGGCTGATTTAGAAGCCTCCAGTTTGGGCTAAAGTTGTGGTTTTTTACACCAGGAAGCCCTGTGCTCCAAGCACACTGCAGCTGTGAAAGGCATCCCAAGGGGAGCGCAAAAGTGCCACAACATGGCTGTCTCCACAGCTTTTCCCTTGGGATAATTCCTAAACCCAGGCTGATTTAAATGACCAGTGTTACGGTTAGGGTTAGGGTTACGCCTAGGTGTAGAGCTTTTTAAACCAGCAAGCTCTGAGCTCCAGGCACACGGCAGCTGCGAAAGGCATCCCAAGGGGAGCACAAAAGTGCCAGAAAATGGCTGCCTCCACACGTTTTCATTGGCACCATTGCTAAGCCTAGGCTGAATCACCTGCCTCCAGTCTCAGCTAGGGACATGGTTTTTTAAACCAGGAAGCCCTGAGCTCCAGGCACACGGCAGCTGTGAAAGGCATCCCAAGGGGAGTACAAAAGTGCAACAACATGGCAGCTTTCACAGCTTTTTCCTTGGCACCATCCCTATACCTAGGCTGATTTATCTGCCTAGGGTTAGGGTTAGGGATCAGCCAAGGGCAAGGATTTTTTTAAGCAGGAAGCCCTGAGTTCCAGGCTTACTGCATCTGCCAAAGGCATCCCAAAGGGAGCGCAGAAGGTCCACAACATGGCTGCTTTCACAGCTTTTTCCTTAGGAAGAACCCTAATACCCGGCTGATTTACCTTCCTAGGGTTACTGTTAGGCTTAGGCCTAGGACTTTTAAAACCAGGAAGCCCTGTGCTCCAGGCACACTGCAGCTGTTAAAGGCATCCCAAGGGGAGCGCAAAAGTGACACAACTTGGCTGCCTCCACTGCTATTTCCATGAGACCATCCCGAATCATAGGCTGATTTTCCTTCCTAGGCTTAAGGCTTGAGTTAGGCCTAGGGTTAGTGTTCTTTTAACCAGAAAGCCCTGAGTTCCAAGAACACAGCAGCTGCGAAGGACTACCCAAGAAGAGCGCAGAAGTGCCTCAACATGCCTGCCTCCACAGCTTTTTCCTTGGGGACGTCCCGAAACGAAGGCTGATTTAGAAGCCTCCAGTTTGGGCTAAAGTTGTGGTTTTTTAAACCAGGAAGCCCTGTGCTCCAAGCACACTGCAGCTGTGAAAGGCATCCCAAGGGGAGCGCAAAAGTGCCACAACATGGCTGTCTCCACAGCTTTTCCCTTGGGATAATTCCTAAACCCAGGCTGATTTAAATGACCAGTGTTACGGTTAGGGTTAGGGTTACGCCTAGGTGTAGAGCTTTTTAAACCAGCAAGCTCTGAGCTCCAGGCACACGGCAGCTGCGAAAGGCATCCCAAGGGGAGCACAAAAGGGCCAGAAAATGGCTGCCTCCACACGTTTTCATTGGCACCATTGCTAAGCCTAGGCTGAATCACCTGCCTCCAGTCTCAGCTAGGGACATGGATTTTTAAACCAGGAAGCCCTGAGCTCCAGGCACACGGCAGCTGTGAAAGGCATGCCAAGGGGAGTACAAAAGTGCAACAACATGGCAGCTTTCACAGCTTTTTCCTTGGCACCATCCCTATACCTAGGCTGATTTATCTGCCTAGGGTTAGGGTTAGGGCTCAGCCAAGGGCAAGGATTTTTTTAACCAGGAAGCCCTGAGTTCCAGGCTTACTGCATCTGCCAAAGGCATCCCAAAGGGAGCGCAGAAGTGCCACAACATGGCTGCTTTCACAGCTTTTTCCTTAGGAAGAACCCTAATACCCGGCTGATTTACCTTCCTAGGGTTACTGTTAGGCTTAGGCCTAGGACTTTTAAAACCAGGAAGCCCTGTGCTCCAGGCACACTGCAGCTGTTAAAGGCATCCCAAGGGGAGCGCAAAAGTGACACAACTTGGCTGCCTCCACTGCTATTTCCATGAGACCATCCCGAATCATAGGCTGATTTTCCTTCCTAGGCTTAAGGTTTGAGTTAGGCCTAGGGTTAGTGTTCTTTTAACCAGAAAGCCCTGAGTTCCAAGAACACAGCAGCTGCGAAGGACTACCCAAGAAGAGCGCAGAAGTGCCTCAACATGCCTGCCTGCACAGCTTTTTCCTTGGGGACGTCCCGAAACGAAGGCTGATTTAGAAGCCTCCAGTTTGGGCTAAAGTTGTGGTTTTTTACACCAGGAAGCCCTGTGCTCCAAGCACACTGCAGCTGTGAAAGGCATCCCAAGGGGAGCGCAAAAGTGCCACAACATGGCTGTCTCCACAGCTTTTCCCTTGGGATAATTCCTAAACCCAGGCTGATTTAAATGACCAGTGTTACGGTTAGGGTTAGGGTTACGCCTAGGTGTAGAGCTTTTTAAACCAGCAAGCTCTGAGCTCCAGGCACACGGCAGCTGCGAAAGGCATCCCAAGGGGAGCACAAAAGTGCCAGAAAATGGCTGCCTCCACACGTTTTCATTGGCACCATTGCTAAGCCTAGGCTGAATCACCTGCCTCCAGTCTCAGCTAGGGACATTGTTTTTTAAACCAGGAAGCCCTGAGCTCCAGGCACACGGCAGCTGTGAAAGGCATCCCAAGGGGAGTACAAAAGTGCAACAACATGGCAGCTTTCACAGCTTTTTCCTTGGCACCATCCCTATACCTAGGCTGATTTATATGCCTAGGCTTAGGGTTAGGGCTCAGCCTAGGGCTAGGATTTTTTTAAGCAGGAAGCCCTGAGTTCCAGGCTTACTGCATCTGCCAAAGGCATCGCAAAGGGAGCGCAGAAGTGCCACAACATGGCTGCTTTCACAGCTTTTTCCTTAGGAAGAACCCTAATACCCGGCTGATTTACCTTCCTAGGGTTACTGTTAGGCTTAGGCCTAGGACTTTTAAAACCAGGAAGCCCTGTGCTCCAGGCACACTGCAGCTGTTAAAGGCATCCCAAGGGGAGCGCAAAAGTGACACAACTTGGCTGCCTCCACTGCTATTTCCATGAGACCATCCCGAATCATAGGCTGATTTTCCTTCCTAGGCTTAAGGTTTGAGTTAGGCCTAGGGTTAGTGTTCTTTTAACCAGAAAGCCCTGAGTTCCAAGAACACAGCAGCTGCGAAGGACTACCCAAGAAGAGCGCAGAAGTGCCTCAACATGCCTGCCTCCACAGCTTTTTCCTTGGGGACGTCCCGAAACGAAGGCTGATTTAGAAGCCTCCAGTTTGGGCTACAGTTGTGGTTTTTTAAACCAGGAAGCCCTGTGCTCCAAGCACACTGCAGCTGTGAAAGGCATCCCAAGGGGAGCGCAAAAGTGCCACAACATGGCTGTCTCCTCAGCTTTTCCCTTGGGATAATTCCTAAACTCAGGCTGATTTAAATGACCAGTGTTACGGTTAGGGTTAGGGTTACGCCTAGGTGTAGAGCTTTTTAAACCAGCAAGCTCTGAGCTCCAGGCACACGGCAGCTGCGAAAGGCATCCCAAGGGGAGCACAAAAGTGCCAGAAAATGGCTGCCTCCACACGTTTTCATTGGCATCATTGCTAAGCCTAGGCTGAATCACCTGCCTCCAGTCTCAGCTAGGGACATTGTTTTTTAACCAGGAAGCCCTGAGCTCCAGGAACACGGCAGCTGTGAAAGGCATCCCAAGGGGAGTACAAAAGTGCAACAACATGGCAGCTTTCACAGCTTTTTCCTTGGCACCATCCCTATACCTAGGCTGATTTATCTGCCTAGGGTTAGGGTTAGGGCTCAGCCAAGTGCAAGGATTTTTTAACCAGGAAGCCCTGAGATCCAGGCTTACTGCATCTGCCAAAGGCATCCCAAAGGGAGCGCAGAAGTGCCACAACATGGCTGCTTTCACAGCTTTTTCCTTAGGAAGAACCCTAATACCCGGCTGATTTACCTTCCTAGGGTTACTGTTAGGCTTAGGCCTAGGACTTTTAAAACCAGGAAGCCCTGTGCTCCAGGCACACTGCAGCTGTTAAAGGCATCCCAAGGGGAGCGCAAAAGTGACACAACTTGGCTGCCTCCACTGCTATTTCCATGAGACCATCCCGAATCATAGGCTGATTTTCCTTCCTAGGCTTAAGGTTTGAGTTAGGCCTAGGGTTAGTGTTCTTTTAACCAGAAAGCCCTGAGTTCCAAGAACACAGCAGCTGCGAAGGACTACCCAAGAAGAGCGCAGAAGTGCCTCAACATGCCTGCCTCCACAGCTTTTTCCTTGGGGACGTCCCGAAACGAAGGCTGATTTAGAAGCCTCCAGTTTGGGCTACAGTTGTGGTTTTTTAAACCAGGAAGCCCTGTGCTCCAAGCACACTGCAGCTGTGAAAGGCATCCCAAGGGGAGCGCAAAAGTGCCACAACATGGCTGTCTCCACAGCTTTTCCCTTGGGATAATTCCTAAACCCAGGCTGATTTAAATGACCAGTGTTACGGTTAGGGTTAGGGTTACGCCTAGGTGTAGAGCTTTTTAAACCAGCAAGCTCTGAGCTCCAGGCACACGGCAGCTGCGAAAGGCATCCCAAGGGGAGCACAAAAGTGCCAGAAAATGGCTGCCTCCACACGTTTTCATTGGCATCATTGCTAAGCCTAGGCTGAATCACCTGCCTCCAGTCTCAGCTAGGGACATTGTTTTTTAACCAGGAAGCCCTGAGCTCCAGGAACACGGCAGCTGTGAAAGGCATCCCAAGGGGAGTACAAAAGTGCAACAACATGGCAGCTTTCACAGCTTTTTCCTTGGCACCATCCCTATACCTAGGCTGATTTATCTGCCTAGGGTTAGGGTTAGGGCTCAGCCAAGTGCAAGGATTTTTTAACCAGGAAGCCCTGAGATCCAGGCTTACTGCATCTGCCAAAGGCATCCCAAAGGGAGCGCAGAAGTGCCACAACATGGCTGCTTTCACAGCTTTTTCCTTAGGAAGAACCCTAATACCCGGCTGATTTACCTTCCTAGGGTTACTGTTAGGCTTAGGCCTAGGACTTTTAAAACCAGGAAGCCCTGTGCTCCAGGCACACTGCAGCTGTTAAAGGCATCCCAAGGGGAGCGCAAAAGTGACACAACTTGGCTGCCTCCACTGCTATTTCCATGAGACCATCCCGAATCATAGGCTGATTTTCCTTCCTAGGCTTAAGGTTTGAGTTAGGCCTAGGGTTAGTGTTCTTTTAACCAGAAAGCCCTGAGTTCCAAGAACACAGCAGCTGCGAAGGACTACCCAAGAAGAGCGCAGAAGTGCCTCAACATGCCTGCCTCCACAGCTTTTTCCTTGGGGACGTCCCGAAACGAAGGCTGATTTAGAAGCCTCCAGTTTGGGCTAAAGTTGTGGTTTTTTAAACCAGGAAGCCCTGTGCTCCAAGCACACTGCAGCTGTGAAAGGCATCCCAAGGGGAGCGCAAAAGTGCCACAACATGGCTGTCTCCACAGCTTTTCCCTTGGGATAATTCCTAAACCCAGGCTGATTTAAATGACCAGTGTTACGGTTAGGGTTAGGGTTACGCCTAGGTGTAGAGCTTTTTAAACCAGCAAGCTCTGAGCTCCAGGCACACGGCAGCTGCGAAAGGCATCCCAAGGGGAGCACAAAAGTGACAGAAAATGGCTGCCTCCACACGTTTTCATTGGCACCATTGCTAAGCCTAGGCTGAATCACCTGCCTCCAGTCTCAGCTAGGGACATGGTTTTTTAAACCAGGAAGCCCTGAGCTCCAGGCACACGGCAGCTGTAAAAGGCATCCCAAGGGGAGTACAAAAGTGCAACAACATGGCAGCTTTCACAGCTTTTTCCTTGGCACCATCCCTATACCTAGGCTGATTTATCTGCCTAGGGTTAGGGTTAGGGCTCAGCCAAGGGCAAGGATTTTTTTAAGCAGGAAGCCCTGAGTTCCAGGCTTACTGCATCTGCCAAAGGCATCCCAAAGGGAGCGCAGAAGTGCCACAACATGGCTGCTTTCACAGCTTTTTCCTTAGGAAGAACCCTAATACCCGGCTGATTTACCTTCCTAGGGTTACTGTTAGGCTTAGGCCTAGGACTTTTAAAACCAGGAAGCCCTGTGCTCCAGGCACACTGCAGCTGTTAAAGGCATCCCAAGGGGAGCGCAAAAGTGACACAACTTGGCTGCCTCCACTGCTATTTCCATGAGACCATCCCGAATCATAGGCTGATTTTCCTTCCTAGGCTTAAGGTTTGAGTTAGGCCTAGGGTTAGTGTTCTTTTAACCAGAAAGCCCTGAGTTCCAAGAACACAGCAGCTGCGAAGGACTACCCAAGAAGAGCGCAGAAGTGCCTCAACATGCCTGCCTCCACAGCTTTTTCCTTGGGGACGTCCCGAAACGAAGGCTGATTTAGAAGCCTCCAGTTTGGGCTAAAGTTGTGGTTTTTTAAACCAGGAAGCCCTGTGCTCCAAGCACACTGCAGCTGTGAAAGGCATCCCAAGGGGAGCGCAAAAGTGCCACAACATGGCTGTCTCCACAGCTTTTCCCTTGGGATAATTCCTAAACCCAGGCTGATTTAAATGACCAGTGTTACGGTTAGGGTTAGGGTTACGCCTAGGTGTAGAGCTTTTTAAACCAGCAAGCTCTGAGCTCCAGGCACACGGCAGCTGCGAAAGGCATCCCAAGGGGAGCACAAAAGTGCCAGAAAATGGCTGCCTCCACACGTTTTCATTGGCACCATTGCTAAGCCTAGGCTGAATCACCTGCCTCCAGTCTCAGCTAGGGACATGGTTTTTTAAACCAGGAAGCCCTGAGCTCCAGGCACACGGCAGCTGTGAAAGGCATCCCAAGGGGAGTACAAAAGTGCAACAACATGGCAGCTTTCACAGCTTTTTCCTTGGCACCATCCCTATACCTAGGCTGATTTATCTGCCTAGGGTTAGGGTTAGGGCTCAGCCAAGGGCAAGGATTTTTTTAAGCAGGAAGCCCTGAGTTCCAGGCTTACTGCATCTGCCAAAGGCATCCCAAAGGGAGCGCAGAAGTGCCACAACATGGCTGCTTTCACAGCTTTTTCCTTAGGAAGAACCCTAATACCCGGCTGATTTACCTTCCTAGGGTTACTGTTAGGCTTAGGCCTAGGACTTTTAAAACCAGGAAGCCCTGTGCTCCAGGCACACTGCAGCTGTTAAAGGCATCCCAAGGGGAGCGCAAAAGTGACACAACTTGGCTGCCACCACTGCTATTTCCATGAGACCATCCCGAATCATAGGGTGATTTTCCTTCCTAGGCTTAAGGCTTGAGTTAGGCCTAGGGTTAGTGTTCTTTTAACCAGAAAGCCCTGAGTTCCAAGAACACAGCAGCTGCGAAGGACTACCCAAGAAGAGCGCAGAAGTGCCTCAACATGCCTGCCTCCACAGCTTTTTCCTTGGGGACGTCCCGAAACGAAGGCTGATTTAGAAGCCTCCAGTTTGGGCTAAAGTTGTGGTTTTTTAAACCAGGAAGCCCTGTGCTCCAAGCACACTGCAGCTGTGAAAGGCATCCCAAGGGGAGCGCAAAAGTGCCACAACATGGCTGTCTCCACAGCTTTTCCCTTGGGATAATTCCTAAACCCAGGCTGATTTAAATGACCAGTGTTACGGTTAGGGTTAGGGTTACGCCTAGGTGTAGAGCTTTTTAAACCAGCAAGCTCTGAGCTCCAGGCACACGGCAGCTGCGAAAGGCATCCCAAGGGGAGCACAAAAGTGCCAGAAAATGGCTGCCTCCACACGTTTTCATTGGCACCATTGCTAAGCCTAGGCTGAATCACCTGCCTCCAGTCTCAGCTAGGGACATGGTTTTTTAAACCAGGAAGCCCTGAGCTCCAGGCACACGGCAGCTGTGAAAGGCATCCCAAGGGGAGTACAAAAGTGCAACAACATGGCAGCTTTCACAGCTTTTTCCTTGGCACCATCCCTATACCTAGGCTGATTTATCTGCCTAGGGTTAGGGTTAGGGCTCAGCCAAGGGCAAGGATTTTTTTAAGCAGGAAGCCCTGAGTTCCAGGCTTACTGCATCTGCCAAAGGCATCCCAAAGGGAGCGCAGAAGTGCCACAACATGGCTGCTTTCACAGCTTTTTCCTTAGGAAGAACCCTAATACCCGGCTGATTTACCTTCCTAGGGTTACTGTTAGGCTTAGGCCTAGGACTTTTAAAACCAGGAAGCCCTGTGCTCCAGGCACACTGCAGCTGTTAAAGGCATCCCAAGGGGAGCGCAAAAGTGACACAACTTGGCTGCCACCACTGCTATTTCCATGAGACCATCCCGAATCATAGGGTGATTTTCCTTCCTAGGCTTAAGGCTTGAGTTAGGCCTAGGGTTAGTGTTCTTTTAACCAGAAAGCCCTGAGTTCCAAGAACACAGCAGCTGCGAAGGACTACCCAAGAAGAGCGCAGAAGTGCCTCAACATGCCTGCCTCCACAGCTTTTTCCTTGGGGACGTCCCGAAACGAAGGCTGATTTAGAAGCCTCCAGTTTGGGCTAAAGTTGTGGTTTTTTAAACCAGGAAGCCCTGTGCTCCAAGCACACTGCAGCTGTGAAAGGCATCCCAAGGGGAGCGCAAAAGTGCCACAACATGGCTGTCTCCACAGCTTTTCCCTTGGGATAATTCCTAAACCCAGGCTGATTTAAATGACCAGTGTTACGGTTAGGGTTAGGGTTACGCCTAGGTGTAGAGCTTTTTAAACCAGCAAGCTCTGAGCTCCAGGCACACGGCAGCTGCGAAAGGCATCCCAAGGGGAGCACAAAAGTGCCAGAAAATGGCTGCCTCCACACGTTTTCATTGGCACCATTGCTAAGCCTAGGCTGAATCACCTGCCTCCAGTCTCAGCTAGGGACATGGATTTTTAAACCAGGAAGCCCTGAGCTCCAGGCACACGGCAGCTGTGAAAGGCATCCCAAGGGGAGTACAAAAGTGCAACAACATGGCAGCTTTCACAGCTTTTTCCTTGGCACCATCCCTATACCTAGGCTGATTTATCTGCCTAGGGTTAGGGTTAGGGCTCAGCCAAGGGCAAGGATTTTTTTAAGCAGGAAGCCCTGAGTTCCAGGCTTACTGCATCTGCCAAAGGCATCCCAAAGGGAGCGCAGAAGTGCCACAACATGGCTGCTTTCACAGCTTTTTCCTTAGGAAGAACCCTAATACCCGGCTGATTTACCTTCCTAGGGTTACTGTTAGGCTTAGGCCTAGGACTTTTAAAACCAGGAAGCCCTGTGCTCCAGGCACACTGCAGCTGTTAAAGGCATCCCAAGGGGAGCGCAAAAGTGACACAACTTGGCTGCCTCCACTGCTATTTCCATGAGACCATCCCGAATCATAGGCTGATTTTCCTTCCTAGGCTTAAGGTTTGAGTTAGGCCTAGGGTTAGTGTTCTTTTAACCAGAAAGCCCTGAGTTCCAAGAACACAGCAGCTGCGAAGGACTACCCAAGAAGAGCGCAGAAGTGCCTCAACATGCCTGCCTCCACAGCTTTTTCCTTGGGGACGTCCCGAAACGAAGGCTGATTTAGAAGCCTCCAGTTTGGGCTAAAGTTGTGGTTTTTTAAACCAGGAAGCCCTGTGCTCCAAGCACACTGCAGCTGTGAAAGGCATCCCAAGGGGAGCGCAAAAGTGCCACAACATGGCTGTCTCCACAGCTTTTCCCTTGGGATAATTCCTAAACCCAGGCTGATTTAAATGACCAGTGTTACGGTTAGGGTTAGGGTTACGCCTAGGTGTAGAGCTTTTTAAACCAGCAAGCTCTGAGCTCCAGGCACACGGCAGCTGCGAAAGGCATCCCAAGGGGAGCACAAAAGTGCCAGAAAATGGCTGCCTCCACACGTTTTCATTGGCACCATTGCTAAGCCTAGGCTGAATCACCTGCCTCCAGTCTCAGCTAGGGACATGGTTTTTTAAACCAGGAAGCCCTGAGCTCCAGGCACACGGCAGCTGTGAAAGGCATCCCAAGGGGAGTACAAAAGTGCAACAACATGGCAGCTTTCACAGCTTTTTCCTTGGCACCATCCCTATACCTAGGCTGATTTATCTGCCTAGGGTTAGGGTTAGGGCTCAGCCAAGGGCAAGGATTTTTTTAAGCAGGAAGCCCTGAGTTCCAGGCTTACTGCATCTGCCAAAGGCATCCCAAAGGGAGCGCAGAAGTGCCACAACATGGCTGCTTTCACAGCTTTTTCCTTAGGAAGAACCCTAATACCCGGCTGATTTACCTTCCTAGGGTTACTGTTAGGCTTAGGCCTAGGACTTTTAAAACCAGGAAGCCCTGTGCTCCAGGCACACTGCAGCTGTTAAAGGCATCCCAAGGGGAGCGCAAAAGTGACACAACTTGGCTGCCACCACTGCTATTTCCATGAGACCATCCCGAATCATAGGCTGATTTTCCTTCCTAGGCTTAAGGCTTGAGTTAGGCCTAGGGTTAGTGTTCTTTTAACCAGAAAGCCCTGAGTTCCAAGAACACAGCAGCTGCGAAGGACTACCCAAGAAGAGCGCAGAAGTGCCTCAACATGCCTGCCTCCACAGCTTTTTCCTTGGGGACGTCCCGAAACGAAGGCTGATTTAGAAGCCTCCAGTTTGGGCTAAAGTTGTGGTTTTTTAAACCAGGAAGCCCTGTGCTCCAAGCACACTGCAGCTGTGAAAGGCATCCCAAGGGGAGCGCAAAAGTGCCACAACATGGCTGTCTCCACAGCTTTTCCCTTGGGATAATTCCTAAACCCAGGCTGATTTAAATGACCAGTGTTACGGTTAGGGTTAGGGTTACGCCTAGGTGTAGAGCTTTTTAAACCAGCAAGCTCTGAGCTCCAGGCACACGGCAGCTGCGAAAGGCATCCCAAGGGGAGCACAAAAGTGCCAGAAAATGGCTGCCTCCACACGTTTTCATTGGCACCATTGCTAAGCCTAGGCTGAATCACCTGCCTCCAGTCTCAGCTAGGGACATGGATTTTTAAACCAGGAAGCCCTGAGCTCCAGGCACACGGCAGCTGTGAAAGGCATCCCAAGGGGAGTACAAAAGTGCAACAACATGGCAGCTTTCACAGCTTTTTCCTTGGCACCATCCCTATACCTAGGCTGATTTATCTGCCTAGGGTTAGGGTTAGGGCTCAGCCAAGGGCAAGGATTTTTTTAAGCAGGAAGCCCTGAGTTCCAGGCTTACTGCATCTGCCAAAGGCATCCCAAAGGGAGCGCAGAAGTGCCACAACATGGCTGCTTTCACAGCTTTTTCCTTAGGAAGAACCCTAATACCCGGCTGATTTACCTTCCTAGGGTTACTGTTAGGCTTAGGCCTAGGACTTTTAAAACCAGGAAGCCCTGTGCTCCAGGCACACTGCAGCTGTTAAAGGCATCCCAAGGGGAGCGCAAAAGTGACACAACTTGGCTGCCTCCACTGCTATTTCCATGAGACCATCCCGAATCATAGGCTGATTTTCCTTCCTAGGCTTAAGGTTTGAGTTAGGCCTAGGGTTAGTGTTCTTTTAACCAGAAAGCCCTGAGTTCCAAGAAGACAGCAGCTGCGAAGGACTACCCAAGAAGAGCGCAGAAGTGCCTCAACATGCCTGCCTCCACAGCTTTTTCCTTGGGGACGTCCCGAAACGAAGGCTGATTTAGAAGCCTCCAGTTTGGGCTAAAGTTGTGGTTTTTTAAACCAGGAAGCCCTGTGCTCCAAGCACACTGCAGCTGTGAAAGGCATCCCAAGGGGAGCGCAAAAGTGCCACAACATGGCTGTCTCCACAGCTTTTCCCTTGGGATAATTCCTAAACCCAGGCTGATTTAAATGACCAGTGTTACGGTTAGGGTTAGGGTTACGCCTAGGTGTAGAGCTTTTTAAACCAGCAAGCTCTGAGCTCCAGGCACACGGCAGCTGCGAAAGGCATCCCAAGGGGAGCACAAAAGTGCCAGAAAATGGCTGCCTCCACACGTTTTCATTGGCACCATTGCTAAGCCTAGGCTGAATCACCTGCCTCCAGTCTCAGCTAGGGACATGGATTTTTAAACCAGGAAGCCCTGAGCTCCAGGCACACGGCAGCTGTGAAAGGCATCCCAAGGGGAGTACAAAAGTGCAACAACATGGCAGCTTTCACAGCTTTTTCCTTGGCACCATCCCTATACCTAGGCTGATTTATCTGCCTAGGGTTAGGGTTAGGGCTCAGCCAAGGGCAAGGATTTTTTTAAGCAGGAAGCCCTGAGTTCCAGGCTTACTGCATCTGCCAAAGGCATCCCAAAGGGAGCGCAGAAGTGCCACAACATGGCTGCTTTCACAGCTTTTTCCTTAGGAAGAACCCTAATACCCGGCTGATTTACCTTCCTAGGGTTACTGTTAGGCTTAGGCCTAGGACTTTTAAAACCAGGAAGCCCTGTGCTCCAGGCACACTGCAGCTGTTAAAGGCATCCCAAGGGGAGCGCAAAAGTGACACAACTTGGCTGCCTCCACTGCTATTTCCATGAGACCATCCCGAATCATAGGCTGATTTTCCTTCCTAGGCTTAAGGTTTGAGTTAGGCCTAGGGTTAGTGTTCTTTTAACCAGAAAGCCCTGAGTTCCAAGAACACAGCAGCTGCGAAGGACTACCCAAGAAGAGCGCAGAAGTGCCTCAACATGCCTGCCTCCACAGCTTTTTCCTTGGGGACGTCCCGAAACGAAGGCTGATTTAGAAGCCTCCAGTTTGGGCTAAAGTTGTGGTTTTTTACACCAGGAAGCCCTGTGCTCCAAGCACACTGCAGCTGTGAAAGGCATCCCAAGGGGAGCGCAAAAGTGCCACAACATGGCTGTCTCCACAGCTTTTCCCTTGGGATAATTCCTAAACCCAGGCTGATTTAAATGACCAGTGTTACGGTTAGGGTTAGGGTTACGCCTAGGTGTAGAGCTTTTTAAACCAGCAAGCTCTGAGCTCCAGGCACACGGCAGCTGCGAAAGGCATCCCAAGGGGAGCACAAAAGTGCCAGAAAATGGCTGCCTCCACACGTTTTCATTGGCACCATTGCTAAGCCTAGGCTGAATCACCTGCCTCCAGTCTCAGCTAGGGACATGGATTTTTAAACCAGGAAGCCCTGAGCTCCAGGCACACGGCAGCTGTGAAAGGCATCCCAAGGGGAGTACAAAAGTGCAACAACATGGCAGCTTTCACAGCTTTTTCCTTGGCACCATCCCTATACCTAGGCTGATTTATCTGCCTAGGGTTAGGGTTAGGGCTCAGCCAAGGGCAAGGATTTTTTTAAGCAGGAAGCCCTGAGTTCCAGGCTTACTGCATCTGCCAAAGGCATCCCAAAGGGAGCGCAGAAGGTCCACAACATGGCTGCTTTCACAGCTTTTTCCTTAGGAAGAACCCTAATACCCGGCTGATTTACCTTCCTAGGGTTACTGTTAGGCTTAGGCCTAGGACATTTAAAACCAGGAAGCCCTGTGCTCCAGGCACACTGCAGCTGTTAAAGGCATCCCAAGGGGAGCGCAAAAGTGACACAACTTGGCTGCCTCCACTGCTATTTCCATGAGACCATCCCGAATCATAGGCTGATTTTCCTTCCTAGGCTTAAGGCTTGAGTTAGGCCTAGGGTTAATGTTCTTTTAACCAGAAAGCCCTGAGTTCCAAGAACACAGCAGCTGCGAAGGACTACCCAAGAAGAGCGCAGAAGTGCCTCAACATGCCTGCCTCCACAGCTTTTTCCTTGGGGACGTCCCGAAACGAAGGCTGATTTAGAAGCCTCCAGTTTGGGCTAAAGTTGTGGTTTTTTACACCAGGAAGCCCTGTGCTCCAAGCACACTGCAGCTGTGAAAGGCATCCCAAGGGGAGCGCAAAAGTGCCACAACATGGCTGTCTCCACAGCTTTTCCCTTGGGATAATTCCTAAACCCAGGCTGATTTAAATGACCAGTGTTACGGTTAGGGTTAGGGTTACGCCTAGGTGTAGAGCTTTTTAAACCAGCAAGCTCTGAGCTCCAGGCACACGGCAGCTGCGAAAGGCATCCCAAGGGGAGCACAAAAGTGCCAGAAAATGGCTGCCTCCACACGTTTTCATTGGCACCATTGCTAAGCCTAGGCTGAATCACCTGCCTCCAGTCTCAGCTAGGGACATGGATTTTTAAACCAGGAAGCCCTGAGCTCCAGGCACACGGCAGCTGTGAAAGGCATCCCAAGGGGAGTACAAAAGTGCAACAACATGGCAGCTTTCACAGCTTTTTCCTTGGCACCATCCCTATACCTAGGCTGATTTATCTGCCTAGGGTTAGGGTTAGGGCTCAGCCAAGGGCAAGGATTTTTTTAAGCAGGAAGCCCTGAGTTCCAGGCTTACTGCATCTGCCAAAGGCATCCCAAAGGGAGCGCAGAAGTGCCACAACATGGCTGCTTTCACAGCTTTTTCCTTAGGAAGAACCCTAATACCCGGCTGATTTACCTTCCTAGGGTTACTGTTAGGCTTAGGCCTAGGACTTTTAAAACCAGGAAGCCCTGTGCTCCAGGCACACTGCAGCTGTTAAAGGCATCCCAAGGGGAGCGCAAAAGTGACACAACTTGGCTGCCTCCACTGCTATTTCCATGAGACCATCCCGAATCATAGGCTGATTTTCCTTCCTAGGCTTAAGGTTTGAGTTAGGCCTAGGGTTAGTGTTCTTTTAACCAGAAAGCCCTGAGTTCCAAGAAGACAGCAGCTGCGAAGGACTACCCAAGAAGAGCGCAGAAGTGCCTCAACATGCCTGCCTCCACAGCTTTTTCCTTGGGGACGTCCCGAAACGAAGGCTGATTTAGAAGCCTCCAGTTTGGGCTAAAGTTGTGGTTTTTTAAACCAGGAAGCCCTGTGCTCCAAGCACACTGCAGCTGTGAAAGGCATCCCAAGGGGAGCGCAAAAGTGCCACAACATGGCTGTCTCCACAGCTTTTCCTTGGGATAATTCCTAAACCCAGGCTGATTTAAATGACCAGTGTTACGGTTAGGGTTAGGGTTACGCCTAGGTGTAGAGCTTTTTAAACCAGCAAGCTCTGAGCTCCAGGCACACGGCAGCTGCGAAAGGCATCCCAAGGGGAGCACAAAAGTGCCAGAAAATGGCTGCCTCCACACGTTTTCATTGGCACCATTGCTAAGCCTAGGCTGAATCACCTGCCTCCAGTCTCAGCTAGGGACATGGATTTTAAACCAGGAAGCCCTGAGCTCCAGCACACGGCAGCTGTGAAAGGCATCCCAAGGGGAGTACAAAAGTGCAACAACATGGCAGCTTTCACAGCTTTTTCCTTGGCACCATCCCTATACCTAGGCTGATTTATCTGCCTAGGGTTAGGGTTAGGGCTCAGCCAAGGGCAAGGATTTTTTTAAGCAGGAAGCCCTGAGTTCCAGGCTTACTGCATCTGCCAAAGGCATCCCAAAGGGAGCGCAGAAGTGCCACAACATGGCTGCTTTCACAGCTTTTTCCTTAGGAAGAACCCTAATACCCGGCTGATTTACCTTCCTAGGGTTACTGTTAGGCTTAGGCCTAGGACTTTTAAAACCAGGAAGCCCTGTGCTCCAGGCACACTGCAGCTGTTAAAGGCATCCCAAGGGGAGCGCAAAAGTGACACAACTTGGCTGCCTCCACTGCTATTTCCATGAGACCATCCCGAATCATAGGCTGATTTTCCTTCCTAGGCTTAAGGTTTGAGTTAGGCCTAGGGTTAGTGTTCTTTTAACCAGAAAGCCCTGAGTTCCAAGAACACAGCAGCTGCGAAGGACTACCCAAGAAGAGCGCAGAAGTGCCTCAACATGCCTGCCTCCACAGCTTTTTCCTTGGGGACGTCCCGAAACGAAGGCTGGATTTAGAAGCCTCCAGTTTGGGCTAAAGTTGTGGTTTTTTACACCAGGAAGCCCTGTGCTCAAGCACACTGCAGCTGTGAAAGGCATCCCAAGGGGAGCGCAAAAGTGCCACAACATGGCTGTCTCCACAGCTTTTCCCTTGGGATAATTCCTAAACCCAGGCTGATTTAAATGACCAGTGTTACGGTTAGGGTTAGGGTTACGCCTAGGTGTAGAGCTTTTTAAACCAGCAAGCTCTGAGCTCCAGGCACGAGCG